>NC_066315.1:93531989-93751989 GCF_022539315.1 Serinus canaria
ACACATTCGGATCCCAGGGCTCTCAGACAGTCTCAACTGATAGACAGACACATCGAGCTGCTTTTCCTGCTTCAGTTTGTTACTCCTCCTCCTCTTGCCCACGTCACCCTGACAATTACAAATAGGTCTCACACAAACCCATACCTGTCAATCTTTTTAATTGCTTTGTTTTCATTTTTTTCCCTTTCCCAGAGCTAAACAATATGACAAAAAAAAAAGTCTTAATACAGCACGGCATAAAAGATTCCTCATGTGAGACACGCGTTGAGGGGGTTGTTATTATAATCCACTTGCTGAAGTGCTGTGCAAGACGCATGTGCTGATTTAACTTCAGCAAAGGTCTTCTTCCAGCAAACTTAAAAAGAGAAAGGAAAAAAAAAGAGGCAGGCAGGAGATGATACTTCGCCGTGGCACACGTCTACCCAGCATTGAATTAAAAATGATTTATGGGAGATTACAGTTCATCCTTACTTTAAAATACCAACAGATTGCAGAGCGAGAACTGCAGCATATGAAACATACTGCTAATACATTTTGCACAGTATGTGTCTGGGGATTTATATAATGTTAGCTGCGAGAACAGAAGGGTTCTTCCCTTTTTTTTTTTTTTTTAAGTCAAGAAAGCAAATAAAAACTACCCAGCTGATTCCTAAAGGAAAGCACTTGGAACTGCAGTTTTGTTCTTTTTCGGGCAGAAGGGGATTTTCTTTCTTCTTATTACCGCACAATTAAGCATTGAGCTGTTTATACTGGTAGGATGGAGTTAATTCTGGGAACTACATGCGACATCAATGCAACATCTCTATTATATTGCCTTTCTTCACGCAGTTGTACCAAGTTGGGATTGGCGGCTCTATCACAACACTGACTTCGGTCCCTTAACCCAGTTGATTCCCTGCGCAGGTTCCCTCACCCAAACGTAACCTACAGCGAGAGATGACTAATTTTTTTTCTTCTTCTCTCTCTCTTTTTTTTTTTTTTTTTTTTTTAGAAGAAAGAAAGAAGCAAGGAGGGAAAGGGAGAGTGAGATGTTCTGGCAGGGATCGGAGGAAACCCCTGCGACCCAAGCAAACTGACAGCAGCCTGTTACCCTTCCCTCCCGGCAGGACGGCGACGGCGGGAAGAGCTTCGCCCGTTTAAATCCCCTCCCGCGGCAGGCGCGGAGCCGCCGCCGCCGTCTCGGGGTTGATTCGTAGCACCTTGCGAGGAAGTGAAACGTTTCGCACGGAAGGGGCGGAGCGTCCGCCCGCGGGCAGCGGCTCCTCGGCGGCGGCTAATAACAACATTAGGAGATTAGCTCTACAACTTCTCCCCACTTCTCTAACCTTTCCTGGCCGATAATTTACCGTGCTTTCTTCCTACTTTTTTTTTTTTTTTAATTTTATTTTATTTATTCCTCCTTTCCTTTTTTTTTTTTTTTTTTTTTTTTTTGGGTTGGGAGATACCCTCTTTTTGTAAACTAAAGAACGGGGCGGGGGGGGGCTAATCCGAGGCGTTTCTCTCTGTCCGTCTGTCTACCCCCCTCCCCCTCCCCTGTTTTTAAACCCCTTAGTCAGAGGCAGGGTGCAAACTAAAAGCCACCACCACCACCATCTCCTCTAGGAGATACTTTGGCCTGCAGCACACCTGCCTCGCTGGCAAGGCAGAGCCGGTAGGCAGGGCCGGCCTCGCCCCTCGGTAGTGCCCGCGGTGGCAGAAGACGAGCGGCTGCTGCAGGGGGACCATCTTGCCGCGGCTCCTCCGGCGGCGTCTCCGTGCGGCGGAGGGGCTGGCTGGGAGGGGAGGGAGAACCTGCTTCTCGGGGGCTCTGTTTACGTACACACATAGCTGCGAGCGGGGAGTTTCTCCTGCCGGCGCGTCCTGCGAGCTGCCTGGAGAATTCCGAGTCGGAGCTCTGCCGAGCGGGGCGGGAGAGGAAAGCCGAGGCAGGGCATGAGTTATAGCGCAAAAAGCGGCGTTTCGCTGAGCTCCCGGGCAGCGCGGTGGTGGTGGCGGCAGCAGCCGTCCGGCGCCGCGGCAGCTCCTGCCTGGTCCTTCGGTAGCAGCTGGTCGCGGCCCATCCTGGACATGTCCTACTCCCGTCAGTTTCTGGATTTCCAGGGCTCGTCTATCCCCAGCTCCATGAAGAAGCTGGTGGTGACGAAGCTGAGCCAAAACTTCAGGGAAGCGGTCACCCTGCAGCAGGACTCGCCCGTGCCACTCCCGGGAGACGGAGACCTCCTGGTCAGGAACAGGTGAGCCCCCGCCCGCCCCCCCGCGCCCCGGCCCCGCGGCCCCCGCCGACTCCTGGCGCCTTGTGGCCTGCTCTCTCCTCACTTCGGAGACCGGCTCCAGAGTTGCACCAGCCGCCATCTGGCGACTGTTAATTTCATTTTATTGTTGTTGTTTTGAACGGCTGGTGCTACAGCTCTGTCACCCTATCCACGTGTGTGGGGGTGACACTTCCTCCTCCTGTGGCTGGGCTGTGTGTGTTGTCTGTCTGTGCGCGCTGCTCACGGCGTGCGCCTGCCCGAAGGAAGAGAAAACATCCCAGGGCCTCTGTGCCATAGGGGGAGCGGGGGGGGGAAGAGTCGAGTGTTATGTTCGGGGTGTGCCAAGCAGGGAGTGAGACGGAGGAAGCGCTCGCAGGGCCCCTCCCTGGGGCCTGCCCGGGCCCGTTGCACGCACGTCGTGCCCGGGGCATGAGTGTGTCCCCGGCGCACCCGCACAGCGCCCCTGCATCGCGGTGTGCGGGCGGGCCTAGCCCCGCCGCTGTGTCCTCCGCGCGGCCCCGCTGCCCTTCACGCCGCTCTCCGGCCTCGCCCCCGCGCAGCCGTGAGTCACCGGGGAGGCCGCGGCCGGGCCCGCCGCCTGGGCAGCCCCGGCACCACCCCCAGCCCTGCGCGCCAAGCGCGGGCGGCGCGGAGGGGGCAGGGCAGCCTCGGCCTCCCTCGCAGGACGCGGGCCCGCAGTTGTTGGTGGCTTTTAGAGAGGAGCCGGGTCGGGCGAAGTGTGAGGAGGTGACATTTTGCTTAGCATAATACACCGTAAATCCCACGTCCGGCGCGGTGACCAGCTCCCCGTGAAATGAAGACTCCGAGGACAAAACGTGCCTCCCCCCACAGCTGTCTCCATAAAACCTGTTTGTTCTCGGTGGCTCCTTCCTAGACGCCGTCCTTCCTTGCGCTAAAACTAAGTCTTTTGAAGTTCAGGGGTTTCTCTGCTCACGAGGGAAAGCCGAAACTCCGGGAACTTTGGAGCAGACTGCGTGGCTGGCACGGGAGAGAGCAGCGCTCTCAGGTCCTTGTCAGGCAAGGAAATCGTAGTAACACATAGTTTGCCATGTTCGCCGTGGGAGCTCAAATATATTAAGCAGCACTAAGTTGGCTGTAAAACAATGCTGCGAGGTCTGCTAAGGCAGTGTGTGACTGTGCGCGTATGTGTGACTTGTATGTATCCATATGTAAAACACAAATACAGGGCAAAGAAGTGATAAGGAGAAAGAACAGGGGTTCTTCCAGGAGCTGACGAGAAAGCTGCTGTGGCACTTAATTCGATGCTGACATCTCCCACTGGCATTTGTGAGACCCAAATTCCCTCCAAACCTCAGCAGTCTAAGACACTATGTTGCTGCATCCACTAACGACTGAAAGAGTAAAGGCGTGCAACAGCCAACAGGCTGGAGTTGAATTCCTTTCTGTGGAAGAGGTCGAAAGACTTTGAGATACAAGTAGCAAGTACTCGAGTGATGCAAGGCAGAGCGACATCCTTGTTTCTCAACTCCCCTCCCTCCCACACGTGCACTTGGAGTCTTTCTCATCCCACTCCCCCACCTGCCCTCCTGTAAATTTTAAAAATTTATTCCTTTTTTTTTTAACAGCTTCCAATGTATCTCTTCCCTTCTCCCTCTTCTCCCTCTTTTTGCTGAATGGGTTCCCTGGGTGCTCGTGGGACATGCACACTTCATGGTAAAAGGGCTCACAAGGTAAAAGGTACCACACTAAAGACAGGAGCTGGTCCACAGATTCAGGCAGGCAATTGCTGGTCTTTAACACATCAGCCTGTTACACACATGTTCCTCTATTGGTACATGCCTGTGTGGGGATGAAGGGGAGGAAGAGGTGAGTGATGAAGTCTAGATGTAAAGTTCATACATTTTGTATTGCTTGTGGCATTTCTTCTTTCTTTACTTTTCCTTTCTGAAGAATTTCACAGAAGACACAGAATTACGTTACTGTAAAACATTCACTGTGTTCAAGCTGCAGCACAAAGCAAGTTCTGAATGTTTTCCCCTCTCTCTGTCACTCTGAGGAAGGACTAACCCATCCTGAAGGGATGAGTCCCTGACTATTTAGTTTTTAAAAAAAAACTAACAACCAAGCTCAAGTACGACTATACATTTTCTAATAGGTAGAAGCATACAATTAAAAACAAAACAATGAAAGACTTGGGTTCCAAGAGGGCATTTTCAGATTTGTTCATTTTAGTCCCAGTCACGCCCATGAATAGTATTAATTGCTTTTAGCTTTTCATGCAAAACAATCGTCATTCACCACAATAAAATCTGGTTTGGGATTTATGGGAATAGGAAATTAAAATCTGTGTGTGGATAGATATTTTAAAATAAGATGCAGTTAGGGGAAACTTTCTTCTGCTTTAGAGAGCTGTGCCAGCAACTCTTGTTTCTACTTTTTTACACAGAAAAAAAACCACCTCTTCTTTTACTCAAAAATCCTTCAGAATTAGAAATTAATTTAAGCTATTTTTTTTTCTTTGATTCTGTGTAGGAGAGAAAGGGAAGGGGAAAAGGTGATAAATCCCCGGTGAAGCCATTTAAGTTTTGTATTTCTGTTTGTCCTGTTTTCTGGAGAGAAAAGAGGGGCGGGTGTGGAAGCAAGGGTTTTCCATTTCATTGCAGAAGAAGGGCCGAGGGCTGTGGAAGTTTGGTCCTTCTTAAAGTTGTTGGAGGATTTTCGAGATTTTATTGATGAAGTGACACATTTCATTGCCAAAATAACTGTAAGAATTTACTCTTGGGCTGGAAGATGGGAACAAAGTTTATAGAAAAAGGGACCAAGAGGGGTTGAGAAAGTTTCTTTTTTTGAACCAGGGGACTAAAGGGATAGATCCCAGTGGGAAAAGTGGAGGGCTATTCCCGCTGGGTGTTTGGTCTAAATAATGTTTTTCTTGCGTAGTACTGGTTTGGATGACTTTGTTTTGTCTGTGTTTAAGGCTGTGATGCTGGTTTTCGGTGTCTCACTCTTTGTTGTGGTACACAAAACAGCATTTCTTCCCCCCTGGCAGCGTCCTCCTGTTTTCTATAATAAACAGTACGAGGGGTTTCAACACTGTTGAGTATAAATAAAGCGGGTGACTCAATGTGCATAATTATTTCGAGAAAAGCCAATCTCAGGCTTTTTTCACACCCTGCCTCAGGTTTGCATCTTGAAATGAAAGGGGCAAAACTCAACTGGTAACTTCTAAATTAAAGGACAGATTTAAAGTAAGAAAGTGAATGAAGGCAACATAAAAGATCTGAAAGATGTCTTAAAACCCACTAGCACCCCAAGTAATTGTTTCTGTGCTCTCTACTTTCCTCAGTCTCAGAAGTTAGTAAACTGATCTTCAACTTGTAATTCATACTTTTTCCTACTTTTAAAAGCAAAATAATCAGTGAAACTGCACGCACATCCTACCACCTCACTTCTGTCAGCTGGAATGACAAGGCAAATTAGACACTATGTTTTAATCCAGACGGTGCGTATGATCATTTTAATGTGCAAGGAATCTAAGACTAAACAATCTTGTTAAAAAAAAAAAAAAAAAAAAAAAAAAAAAGTGCCTGTGGGGGAAAGAAGCCCGTACAACGCGACCAGGAGTTTTGAGTTTGCACACAATAAAAAGGAGGTTTTTAAAAAAAATAGGGGGGGAGGGCTAGACAGCAGGCTGCGCTGATTGATAGTGATGAACCCAGAAGCCCAGGGAGGATCATTTCCCGTGGCACAGCCGCCCCGCAGAGACGGGGAGGGAGCGGGTGTGCGAACACGCGTGTCTGTACGTGTCTGTGTGTGTGTGCACGGATGAATGTGCTGGGCAGGTGGTGGCCAGCCCCGCGGAGAGCCCGCATCTCCTGCCCGGCGCGGCGGGGAGCGGCCGGGCAGCCCCAAATTGCGCTGCTGCCCCCGCAGCCGCACGCACAAGTTGCGCTGCGGCCCGGGCGGGAAGGGTTCGCATCCTCTCCGGCTGCAGAACAAAAGCAGCGGTGCGTGTGCTGGAGCCCTGTTCGGCAGGCGCCTTGCCCACCGCACGACTTGCTCCTTCCCCGCACGCAAAGTTTTTGTCCTCAGAGTGTTTGGTTGTTCTACCTGCCTTTGTGCTCCGGTCGGCACCGGGCAGCGCCGAGAAAGGGAAGGTCTTAAAAACGGGAGGACTTGTTCTCCTGTCGCTGCGCTGCCTGCCCGTGGCGGGGTGCGCTGCCCCAGCCGCGGGCGCGGCTGCTCCGCGTCCTACCAAGGCAGACGCGCGCCGGGAGCGGGAGGAGCGAGGCTGAGTCCAGCGGGGAGCCGGGACCTCCCTTGCGGCTTGGGGCCGGGGGCACAGCGGGCGCCCTAGGCTGGCCTTGCAGCTGCCGAGAGCCCCGACTAGGCGAAGCCGTGAGGGCGGTGAGGGGGCGAGCACAGCTCCCCACCGGGCTCTCACCCTCCTCTGTCCTCCCCAGAAGTTGGGGTGTAAGGGCGGGAGGAGGCTGGTGCAGCGCCGGCGCGTCTCGTCTGGCGCCCGAGGGACGCGGTCTGCCTCGGAAGCTGCAACTCCGTTACCAATTTTTATACATCTTTTAGCACTCCTGTACGGGAGTCACGGCAGAGCGGGATAATAGAAGATTTTTTTGTGTCTGCGGACAAGACGTAGGCATTTTTTGTTGCGGCAGAGCGGCGAGTTAAAGGCAGGATTACCGAGAGCTACAGTCACTTTTACCTATTTTATGCATGGATATGTTTACGCTTACGTGGCTTTTTATACATAACGTTGGTGAAAGTTTGAAGCTCCCCATGCTGTAAAGAATGAAGAATATCAAAAGGAGCAAAGCGGTTTTAGTTCTCCCCGCTCTGTGTGCAAGCAATTTAAAACTACCCACATATACGAGCTGAGCTTGTTGCTAACTGCAACAATGAAAAGTGCACTGTTTGCCTACTTCTGCAGCTTTTGCATGGTGTCAAGTACACCTTTTAGGTTGTCACATCCACACATAGTAACAGTCCTGGCATTTGCTGTTTCATGTGTTTCTTTTTTACATTTTCCAGTTAGCAGAACCTTCCCCAGTCTCTCTTCTCTTGCCTGTGTAGATAGTTACTTTAAAAAAAGATCTTTGTATTTGAGCTTGATCATAACTTTGTCTTAGGCATTATCTCCTAGCGCTTAATCGAGTTGTGAGAATATCTTTATCTTTATCTAAAAAAAAAAAAAAAAAAGCCATCCATTTTCACCTGTTAGAGGTCAGTAGGACTTGATATTCAGTTTTACAATTTTACTCCTTCTGTGCAAGGTTGTTTTGATGTGTTGCAAGTAATTTATATAAAGAAAAATATTTTAACATTGACATTAGCTACATCAAAAGGCAAATTTGCTGCAGTGACTCCATCAATTAAAAAGTACTTGCCTACAGTAACATGACCTTGCAAATGACATCGATAGTTAATATGATCGTTAGTCATTAACAGTATTATTATATTCAAAAATATAAATTTGTTGCCAGAATCCACATATTTACTGCTCTGCATGTTTCATTCTTCTTTGTTTTCAAATCTTGTATGAAGTGGTCAGTTAATTTTCACGCTTTAATCTTTTACAGATTTATTTTCAGCTTCTTTAGCTTGGTCAAGTGGACCTAAGGAAAATATAAGGAATTTTGTTTTGTTCTGGGTTTGGGTTTTACTTTTTACAGCTTCTTGTTGTTTCTTTATGTTTAGAAAATTTGTCTGTAATTCTAGAATAACATAATGGAAACTATGGAAGTCTGATGAAAGTAATCTTTGGAGTCTGCTCGTTATTCAAATATACAGAGAATTGGAACAAATCTTGTATTTATCCCACAAATTTGAATATAAGGTTTCTCATACAATGAAAACTTGGTAAGGAGTAAATCTCGTTAAAACATTTTTGTTTTCTTCTAGATTTGTCGGCATCAATGCATCTGATATAAACTACTCAGCTGGTCGATATGACGCCTCAGTTAAACCCCCCTTTGATATAGGCTTTGAAGGTGTCGGTGAAGTGGTAGCATTAGGACTCAGTGCTAGTGCAGATTACACGGTGGGTCAGGCTGTGGCCTATGTGAAAGCAGGTTCCTTTGCTGAATACACAGTTGTGCCGGCCAGACAAGCAGTCCTTCTACCCTCAGTGAAACCCGAGTTTCTCACTTTAATGGTAAGTGGCGCAACTGCATACCTCAGTTTGAAAGAGCTGGGAGACCTGTCTGAAGGCAAGAAGATTCTGGTGACAGCAGCAGCTGGAGGAACAGGCCAGTTCGCTGTGCAGCTTGCAAAGAAGGCAAAATGCCATGTAATTGGAACCTGCTCCAGTGATGAAAAGGGTGGCTTTCTGAAATCCATTGGCTGTGACCGTACCATCAACTATAAAACTGAAAATGTGGAATCTGTGCTTAGGAAGGACTACCCCGAAGGTGTGGATGTGGTGTATGAATCTGTTGGAGGAAAGATGTTTGACTTGGCTCTCAATGCCTTGGCTATCAAAGGGCGCCTGATAGTTATAGGGTTTATCGCTGGCTACCAAAACCCCACTGGCCTCCAGCCCATTAAAGCAGAGTTATTGCCAGCAAAACTATTGAAGAAGTCTGCTAGCGTCCGGGGTTTCTTCTTGAACCATTACCTTTCTGACTACAAAATGGCTCTGCAGCATTTGCTCAAGATGTATGAAAGAGGAGACCTGGTTTGTGAGGTGGACTTTGGAGACATGTCTCCTGAGGGCAAGTTCACTGGCTTGGAATCTGTATTCCGTGCTGTAGATTACATGTACATGGGAAAAAACATTGGAAAAATTGTAGTTGAATTACCTCACTCTGTCAACAGTAAGCTGTAAAAACAGAACAATGATATAAATCAGAAGAGAGAAAATGGGCACTTTATGCCTCAGATTTACTAGAAACAATATCTTTTTTTAAGCTTAGTAATGGATATTATATTAAAAAACAGCATTAAAGTGTTAATAAAAAGGGATGGGTTTGTTGGGGTTTTTTTCCGTTTATTTGTTTTTATTTTCTTAAAAGTGTTTAAATCAGTGGCTGTAGCAGGGACATAATGGGCCTGTGTTTGATATTGTCACTTGGGTTAGCATGAGACAAGAACATTGTTCTTGACAGAATAAGTCTTGATGCAGAGGCAGATTTAGTCTGTCAGCCTGATTTGATAAGACTTCATCTGTAGTTCAGCTCAGAAAAAAAATCTTTCAGCAATTTTGAGTCCCTGATTTAAAAATAAAATTTTTAGAACAAGAATAAGTAAAGAGTTGTATCTTTGGGTTGCTCTATTAATCTTTTGAAGTTTCTGGGAAAAAACTGCTCTTGATTTTCTGTCACAAACATGATAATCATAATTCAGTTGCATCATGGATCATAGTAATATTCCTTGACTGGTTACACAGGGAAATTTATCCTCCAATTCTGACATGTCAGTAATATTAAGCAACTTGACTTTTTTTTTAATCCTGTCTTTCATAACTATAAACAACTGCGCAATTTTCTTTTAAATCTTTAACTACAAGTTGCAATATAGTCTCATTTTGTTGCCTTTTCATTTTCCACTGTTACTGTTTATTGTCCAGTCTCCCCTTTAGTCAGTGTTTAAAGATTATTGGAATGGGATTTTGAGCCATGTTCATGTGTGTTCATGCCCTGTATATTTTTTGAAGATGAAATAAAGTTTTAAAAGCTATTTAAATATTTGTGGCATTTATTCATAATTATATATTTCTTGCTGACTAGCTCTTTTTCAGATATTCTGTTTTTCGGAGTTATTTGACTGATCATTCTTGAAGGGACTTCCCATAATCAGGCTGCTACTTCTACTTTTACCAAATACTCCTTCTTCAGAAGCCCTCTTACAAGCAAGCAGCAGGACCATTTTAAATCCATAGTCACAATACCTGACACACATACTGATGCTCCGCCATAGATTTTCCAGTGGATGCAGTTAAAGGGTTTTGTAAAGTTTCAAAAATTCTTCCTCACCTAGTGAATATTATTAATGGTACATACAGTGGGAATTCCAGCTAGAAGCATAATATTTTCCAGAACAATAAAATACTTGAAACTGCTTGCTCTACATCTTTTTTTCCATAGCAAACTTTTAAGATCATAAAGGCCAATTTTGCCACATCTTTTAAAATTACATTCATTTGTATTCAGTTGAAGAGATGGAAATTTCCTGAGATCATATGCCTCATAATAAACATAATGATAGACTGATAATGACTAGGACTTGAAGGAAAAAATCCAGGATAAACTTAATTTTAGGGCATTATTCAGGACTGACTGTACACACCATTTTTGATTGTAACACAGGAAAACATATTTTATTCAGTAGTGCAGACAAAAAATATTTTTAATTTTGATTTGGTGCATTCTTAATGCAAATTATTAGTACATGTATCATTAGCATCATAAAGAATTTTGTAAAATGGAGAACTGTCACTTTCTTGGGCCATGCCTGACTATTAAGTTTAGTCTCACTTTGATTTTGGGTAAAGGTGGAATGGATTGAGTTTTTGTGACCATTTTTCTCAGTTACTCAAGGTTAGCATTAATCCACCATGATTTTTGTTTTAAGTAAGATCTGCTGTTAGAAACATATATCCTCTTTCATCTCTGATAATAAAACTTTTGTGTTGTGTTTGACTTTTGCATAATTTGAAAGGTATATTGGGCTTCCAGCTGACTGCTAGAAGGATGTGAACACTCAAGTACCATACAGAGCATTCAAAGTTCTCAGCATTTTATTCCTAGGCATGTGTGATATCTTTCCTTGTTCAGGGATAAAGTGAAGTCCTTGGTCATTAAATGCATTTTAAAAAACAAGGTTGTTTGAGACGTACTGTGGCAAAATAAAAAAAACCAAAAAAACAATTGGTTACCTCTGTGATATGTACAGAAGAGTTGCATGAGTAAGAATTTTTTCAAATCAAATTGCTGCAGTCAAATGCCAAAACCATCCAAGTGGCCCAACTTTCAGATGTGTTGATCACTGTCAGTTCAATAGATCTGCTGAGGCAGTGAATTCAATATGTTTTTGTCATAGAAAATTTCTCCTGTAACTGGATTCTGTTTGGACATACGTTCTACTTTCTTTTTAATTTGTTACTTCATCTATAACATTGCATAATGCAACTGCCCCAGGCTTCTTCACTGATCAAAATAGGAGAAGAGAGGGACCTTTGGGGGTTCACACATATGTATATATTTAGAAATGACATGTTGTTCATTTTAGTTTTGGCTTCAGATTGTTGTTCAGCACTTTCATACTGATCACAGCATTATGCATTTGTTGTATGCATAACTTGGATAGCCAATGTACAAATTTCGTAGCCTTTCTGGTGTTTAGGTTAGGCTGTGGTCATTTGGCTTGTCTTTTTCATCAAATGTTTATGTTAAGCTGAAGGGTTGGCTCAGGGTCAGCATGATAACTCTTCCATGAATGAATATGGAATGAAGAAGTAATTTTTGTTTATAAAGGTACAACTTCTATGCTTCAAATTGCTGAAAGAGAGCATTATCAATGGAGAGAGGGTGAAAAGTATTTCTTAAACGTGCAGATAAGGCCTTTTTGATGAGTTTCATTATAAATTTTGTCTTGCAGCAGGGGGAAAAAGCCCAACTTCTCTTTAAAAGTACATTCTGCAAACTTAGAGCTGTGGGAGCAGGGCTGCCTTTGAATAAGTAAGCTATGATGGATTTAAATAATGTTTAAATATTAGATGCCTAGGAAAATGTATATGGCATGCACACACTGAGAGGTTTAAATGATGATAGGACATTGAACATACAAGGAAAAGAAATACTGTAGAGTCACAGCAAGGGATTAATAACAATACACTTAATATGCTTGCAAAAAAGGTGTATTAAAAGCTGTGTGCACAGTGGGGACTTAAATGATTAAAAATAATAATACATTTGCCTTGGAAGTACTAAGTATACTATATGTAGAGAGCAGGGATTTAAATAATAATACTATTAATAATAACAGCTCATTGAGATGTGGTTGCTAGCACTACATCCTAATTTTACCTTTCTAAATGAATTTGCTACAGAGGAATCTGGCATTGTTTGCTGAGGCTAATAACTGAATTTCCCTTCCCTACACACATATGCTTCCATGAAAAAACAACAAAGAACTAGATGAAGAGCTGGCTTTTTTCCTGAGTCTGTCACATGTGTGCATACGCACGCGCACACGGACACACACGTACTCACTCGCTCTCTCCCAGCTTGCAACCCTCAGCACATTTTACAGATATGCTTCCTACTTAATTGCTGTGCTGGATTCTCCTAATACCTTTTTGAATCAAGTTGGGTTTCTACCAAGCAGTAGTTTGCTGTATGTTTGTATGCGTGCAAATGTGTGTAATGTATATGCACATAAAGTGTATATTTAGTAAGTGGATATGAATAATTGCTGTGTCATGTAAATACAGATAATTGCAATCTCTCAAGGAAAAGTTTGCAGTAGTGTTTGCAGATATTATATATATTCCTACTTCTGTCTGAGGAGTAAAGAAATTTCTCTGCTGAATAGCTGTTAGTATCTATTTTACAAGATTTACTCATTTTCAGGTACCTAATGTAGCTGCTAGCATGCATGCACGACAATACAATTTATATGGTAAATGGAACCAAATAATGGCTTCACTGAATGTTATGGCTGCACTGAAGGGAAATGTCACGGTAAATAGCTGCCAAATTATGGATCATGCCGAAGTGTCACAACTGCACTAAAGACAAATAGCACTAGAGGCTATTGCCACTGTGACGCTTTTGAGTTATGAAGAAGAGGAGCAGCCTGATGTGAGCCTCTTTGTGTCCTCATTATAGCAAAGGGTTACTGGTGCAGTGTACAAGAAAACCTAGTCCTACGTGGTGGCTAGTTATTAATCTGTTCTTTTCGAATTTAACAGCTGTGGCAAACCAGAAAATCTTTTCCTTGCTTTATGAATACATATAAACACATACAAACAAAGAAAAACCTGCAGGTTTTATGAATGTAAATGTGTACGGGAAATGACTAGTAATGGAAAAATGTTGTAATAAAATAATCTAATCAAAGAATATTATTAAATTTAATATCATATGTGTCTGAAAGCTTTAGTTGCTTCTTATGCAGATAGATGTGTGAAATATAAGCAATAATGCACTTTCTCTCTTTGTAAAGACTTGAGTAGTAAGGACATTACCAACTAAATTGCTTCTTCTAAACTGAAGTGTGTCCCGGTTTCTTTCATTTTAATGGGAGGGTAATAAAGATGAAAGACTAACATTTTAACTGATGGATCCCTTAAGCTACAGAATAGAAATTTATTATGTTTTGAGGGAATATGCTAAATGCTGAAATGTGGAAAGAAGCGGGGAAATCCCAGGTAAAATAAAAGCAATGTAACCTCTTTTTTCATTGTTATTATTATGACATACTTTTATGAATGGAAAACTACATACTGCTCTTAAGCTGAGAAAACAACACTGATCTTTCTTTTGAGAAAAAAAAATGGGGGGAGTTACTTGGAAAAAAAAAAAATTGCAAATGGAGGGACATCACTCAGCAAGTGGTCGCTTCTCTCTACGATCACTTTTCAAATCCTGCCTGCAGTGTTCAGGGAAGTGAGTTCGATGCTCTGCACACTATTGTACACACCACAAACGTACCATCCATAACACAGCACAATTGTCAGTTGCTGTTTTACAGAGGGGCCAGGGCTGAACAATCATGGTGGATAAATTACTTTTCTATTCTACAGCAAGTGGCTTTCCTACCATGTGAAGCTTAAGGTCATTGGCAGGGCAGCGAGGGAGAAGCTTATATATTAGTTAAAACTAATGCACTAATAGTGTTCAGATAGAGGAACTAAACCAATTAATTAAAGCTAGGTTTGTTCTTCGAGACGGGGGGGATGACTTGGGGAGTTATTGTACCAAGAGACCCGCATGTATATGTATATGTATGTGCATATGTACGTGTATGTAATTTGCTTTCTTACTACACCACTTCTTGCTGCAATATTCCTGTAGATAACTTGGGGTTTTTTCTTTTGTTCTTTAACATCTGCATTAAAACCTTCATAATTCATGACTGAAGAAATTCAGATTTCAGAAATAAGAAAATATTCTTCAAAGATTTTAAAACTTTAGTAATAGAATCTGCTTACAATTTTTGCAGTGTAGTCTAATGGGGGAGGGGAAGAAAAACCTGTCAAAAATTAGGTAGAAGATCCTTGAATGGCAATTAGCGTGCCCAGAATTTATTTTATGTGCAATGCAGTTGCAAGTAGCTGCTTCTTATTAAATGAAAATCCTGTATTATGTACTTCAGGAACATTCCGACTAATGAGTATGTAATGTCCTTAGTGTAACACAGAACTTCTTTTTGTGTTCACAACCACAAAATGCTGGAGACTTGACAAATGATATCATTTAAGACAGATGCCTGCCTTAGGGACCTGTTTTTTGGCTTCCTGTTTCTGGTTTTTATTTCAATAACATTTGTAATTGCCATAGGATCTGTACCTGCGTAGTGTTTTAACTCCTTCACATATGCCCCAATGCATTAACTCCTTGGGTAGGTACCCGGGAATATTTTTTTTCTTTTTCCCTTTTCCTCCCCAGCTGGCGTGTTCTTCCTGCCTCTCACAGGCACAGCTACACACATAAATAAAAGCTGGATCTTATTAGACCAGATGAAATGGTAATGTCAAAGGGGGTAAACACTTACTGCACTTGCTGTGTTTTACTAGTGCAGAAGTACATCTAGACCAGGCCCAAGGCAAAACCTGAGAAACTGTGAGGTACAGCCTGCTGGTTCTCAGTGAGAGACAGCACAGTTCTGTAGGCCATGTGTACATGGCCTGGGCATACAATATCTTGATCTCAGTTCTACTTTTCGATGTATATTTCCCCATTAAACTCACATTCTTTACTCAGGTTATAGGGCAGGAGAATTTTTGACATCACTTCAGTTGATGCTGTGTATAAGGGGCATTTTGGTAGTGCTGGTTCAACACAAGTTGTTGTGCCTCCAGCAGAGCCTGCTTCATGTAAAGCCCTTATCACAGGACAAGAGCAGTTTTCAGCTCCCCAGGCACTCAGCATGGATCCTGGCAGACTGCAAGAAACTTTCCCACAATCTGTAATGGCCCAGAGGTTTTGGTGGTGGTTTATAGCATGTTCTTTCTCTCTTTTTTGTAGGTCTTACAAAAAAAAAAAAAAATGGGCTGTGTACAAGAAGCTTGCTTGAGTCTTTGTATGGGAATTTTTACTGAGCCACTTCACTGAATACTGCAGGGTGCAGGAATAACAAAAAAGGCTTAGAAAGAGCATGGGCTCTTGACACCTATTCTGCAGGTGAGACTTTTCTACTTGTCATAAGCAATTTACCTCTCTGAGACTTGCAGTGTTTTCTGATGTCATTTTGAAGCAAAAATTCTGCATTCAAGCCTTCTGTCATAGGACATGCAGACTCATTGCACCTGTACTCTTAAGACAAGTTTATCCCATGAAGTTCTGAACAACTGTATCTTTCTTCAGAACTGGAGCTGATGACTCTAAAACCCTCAAGAAATGTCTGTTTACTGCAAGACCAGACAGCACATCATAAAAACCTACCTTCCAGGCTTTCTGTAAGAGAAGGAGGGGGAAGTCTTTATCTTCTGTCACAAGAGGGAGGTCAAAAGGACCAAGCAAGTGCCAGACCAAGTCACTTCTGCTGTTCTAGGGTTCATTTTCAGAGAAAGTAGGCAGGCACACAAATCTCATTATGCGTTACGAGTATCTGTGCAAAGGCTTCTTGTGCGCTGTCTTAAAACCATACCCCTAAGGGACTCATTCACAAAGGGATAGAAGGAAAGGAAATTTGTATATTTTCTGGAAGCAGTAAGACATGACATGCAGCATGGTTCTGGCTGATTACAGCATGCCTCAGGTGAGCTGGGAGGCACGAGGCTGCCAGCCAAGTGATTTCAACCACCCAAGAAAGAGAACTCCACAGAAATGCATTGTGTGGCATGTCTGATTGCTGCAAAGAAAAACACTCCAACTTCATTCACATTGGCATGGCATTATTGGCATGACTGTTCCTGGCAGCGTATTGGAAAGTTTTATTTGCATCCAGAGTTTTGAAGGCCATTTCATAACATTAAACAAGGATAATGCTGAAAATGCCTAGCTTATTTGCCCTTTGACACCTGTGTGTAATCCCTCATTGAAGCCCTAATGAGGGGTTCTCCTTGGGTTGTGTTTCTTCCAAAATAACCCCTGCATACAAGTAGCATAAGGTACCTTTCCTCCCTGCATAGGGTGTGGCAAGAGTAGCCAGATGAAAGTGGATAAAATACGTTATTTTTTTCTGTATCCTCAGTAATCAAGGTGCAGAGTCAGTTACTGGATCATTTGACTTCTTACTGAGCTGGGAAACCTCAACCTGCTATCACGAGTGCCTACAAATAAGAGAGATATTGAGTCGGTTTCCTCTCCTGGGAATGTAAATGAGGAACAAGAATAACGCTCTTGAAACAGTGTAAAAACAGCCTCTGAGGAGAACCTGGCTCTTGTTTCTGTGTGTGTGTGTTCATGCTGCTGGAAAAAACAGCTTTAATGCACAGACCTGCCTAACCTCAAGTTGTAGTGAAATTTCTCAGGGCCTCCAGAAAACTCCCAAAGTCTTGGGAAATTCAGTTCAGTCAATGCAGAAATTCAGTGTTTGCAGTCAATGTTGTTGTAAGAGCTATGGTGGCAATGGCAGCAGCTTTGCAAGCTCTGAGCTCTTAGTTGATGGGCTGTGGCAAAGCAAACCTTGCTCTGGAGGAACTGCTAAAAAGACAACCCTGCAGTTCCCAGGTATTCTCTAAATGAATTGGACTGTGAAGGACAGATTATTGTCCATCCTAGTTAAAAAAAAAAACAGCTTTTCCCCTCACTCCTGTAAGTAACATTCTTGACTTTCTTGATAGCTCTGTTTTGCATCCCTTCTCCCTCTTCCTCTCTGCTTCCCTCCCTACTCCCAACAAAAAATAAAGGGTGAAAATAATAGAGAGGGAGGCTGCTGGAAGTGTTTCAGGCTTTTCTCTCCCTTTTCAGTGAGAGGTAGGTCAAGTTGTCTTGTAATATATGTAAACCTGAGAAAGCACAGAGTTTTGCCTATATGCTCTGCAACAAAATTTAAGTAGATTTATGGCAAATATATACATTTTACATTTTCCACAGAAAAAGACAATTTTTCTTTACAAAATGTGAGATCTTTTCTAGCTACACGAGGGGAAAAAAAAAACAAACTACCCACAAAGGTGCTTTTCTACCTCTTTTCCACCTGTGTGATTTAATTTGCAGTGTCTCTCATTCTGTTAATGTGATGAAGCAACTTCTTTGGCATTTCTTCCTTTCTTGTTTGTGAAAAGATTCAATGTTCAGCAGTCACAAAATGCACATCATGGTGCAAAGAGGAAAGAGCCAAATATTCGTCCTTTTCCACAAACTTGAAATTGTAGCAAAACAAAACATTTCAGCATTGGGACACATGGTATGAAGTAGAACACTGTAAGATGAGTGATATGCTCATACTCATAAAAGATGCTGTAGAGATGAGGCTTGTATCTAGCAGGGGCAAAAAAAAAAAAGGATGTTGATAGTGGTGACTGGAGAAAAGCCAAAGTCTGTGCTTCACCTGAGATGAATTCAGGCTTTCCCCCCCCCCCCCCATGTAAATCAGATGCAGTCCTAAATCTAATAGAAGTGCTTCACAAATATACTGCAGTGAGCACTAATGCCAGTGTCCTTGCTTTCTAGATTATTTTCTTCCATCTTCCTGGCATTATGTCGCATTTTCAACTAATTACAGACAATGTAAGGTGGGAAGGTGAAAGCAATTATTTCTTTGCTTCCAGAAATACTCAGAACTTTACCAGTCATATATAAATGGCAACAGTTCCTTTTAATATTTTCAGTAAACAAAATGTTGATAGTGCCTTCAAGATGTCTGGAGGGGAATGGTCACTCAGACTTAGATTTTTTTGGTGCTTCTCATCATAATTTTGCCAGAGTACAACTGACATCCATGCTTATCCAAATGATGGAAAACTTTCTTGGTCCTTAAAAACTAGCTGTACTATACCAGAGAGAATACAGAGAATGGTGCTGTTCCAGTGCTTTTCTATCTGCCACACTGTAAGTGGAAAGGTTGAGCAGCTCCCAGTCCTGACACTTGCACATCAGGCAATATGAATGAAGCTCTGAAGACAAGCACATTTGCTCTTAGAGCCTGTATCACTCCAAAAAGATACTGTTTCAGAGTGTTGTGGGTGACTTAATCTCTTTGTTCAGTGCTGTATTTAAAAAAAACCACCAACCCCAACAGTCCTATTCTCTGTCCCAGGGTTGCCCTGGTTCTGTGCCTGGCAGGCTGGCTTTGCTCTGAAGCGTACCAGCTCTCCATACCTTGTATATTTTAATGCCGACACTGATCTTCAATCAGCCTTGCTCTGGCCTTCCAGTGAAAATATGCCAAAATGTCATAGGTTTCCAAATGAAATGCAAATACTGAACTTTCTGAAATTTGCTGATAGTATTTTACTCCTTTACTGCATCTGAGCTGTACCAACGAGGCACATCGGAAACAAGGCTTTAAGATTCCTGACAGCAAAGGTCTTTGCACTTGCCACTCCACAGGTGTCTCAGTTGGATGGTCTGTGGCACTTGGATGATCTTAAAGGTCTTTTCCATCCTAAATGATTCAGTAGTTCTACCTCCCATTAAGACTATGAGTTTTCCGTTTGCTTGCTCACTCAGCACAATGAAAAAAAGCAGTGAAATACTCGAAGTCAGGTCAGACTACCTTTTGTCATATGTAACTGTTATTACACAGATGTCACAGCAGCAGGTGCAAAATAAATACCTGGGTAATGGAAACCATTTGCTTTGCCTTTAGCCACAGGCATCAGGTCTGATTTACTTGTAGCTGGCAGCTAAGAGAGCAAGGGAGAGCCAGGTCCCTATAGCCAGGCACACTTTTACTTGCTCAGAGATGGGAAAAGATAGCCACAGTGGAAGCTGCTCCAGAGGAGATCATCCTATTTTTCACCCATGCCCCCTTCCTCATGTTCCCCTACTGTTCTGCCAGAGCAGGGAGATTTAGCTGAGCCTTGAATCCACACTTACACACTGCCCTTTCATCATTTGGACCTTGGTGGATGTACACAATCTGGAGCAGTCTTTGCTCAAGGCAAACAAAGTAAAGGAGGAGAGTGACATTTCAGTCTTTCATTGCAGAGTCATTCAGGTCACTCACTGAAATTATAGACACCAGCTCCAGCAATGTTAACAGCCAACTTTAGATTATTAACCATCCTTTTGATAGCAGTACCTTCATGGTGCCAGTGCACAGAGAATTCCTCCAAATTACAGGGTGTCCTAACACAGCCAGTCAAACCACATGGACCTGTAGGTGCAGTAAGCAGTGTAATTAAACCTGTTTTCTCATTTGTACTTTCCTAGCAGCGCTCAAAATACACTCTCAACCACTGGATGCTGCTCCTTGCATCAGGCTATGAAAAGAGATAAGAGTGAAAGGTGCCTTAACAATAGCTCATTAAGAAGACATCAAACATTTTCTTTTATTGCATTATTTATGTTTTGGGTGATAATACAACACTATTTCCAGGGCAAAGTGCACTCAAGAATCATATTGGCCTGTAGGTGGTTTCATTTGATTAGGTTTAAAGGGGGAAAAGCTACAGCAATTTCTTTTACCTGCTGTTATCCTGAAACACCTGAGCTTTTTCTTACCCTCATCAGGCCATATATTGTCAATACATTTGAGATCCACCAAACTTCTTTATCCCTTTCAAATGCTTCTGGGAGAGGCAGTGACTTTATTTTTATCCCTTAAGGCTCTAGAAATTCTTCACTGCAACAATCACTGGCATGCCTGGTAGGCTCCATTTTTTAATATAATGACTTTCTGCATACAAGCAAACAAACATGAAGAGGACCTAAACATTTAGATCATAAAACTGATTTCACACAAAGAAGTCCATGTTAAAAAAAAACACAACAAAAATAAGAATAATACAGATTATGCTCATGAAAATATATTTTCATATCTTTAATTGCATCTTATAGTTAGTCAAACACTCTGTTAATTACAGTCTTACCTCATATTTTTTCTTTATTCTCTTACAGAGCCATTTTCACTGTCTAATGCTGCTCTGCTGTACATTTTGGTACGTAGGTACAGATCCAAGAATAAATTTTGGCCCTGACCATGGAATATTTACTCAATCTGAAATGTAAGTAAAAGAAATTAAACTGATAAACAGAAACAATAAAAGCTGGGAATTCCTTACTTATTACAATGCAACTTCAGTCTCTGACTCTTACTGTTACTTTTCTGCCATAAACAATATTAATAATTATTTAAAAAAAAACTCAAACCCCAACAACAAAACAAAACAAAAAGAACAACAACAACAAAAACAAAAAACCCAAACCAAAGCAAAAAAAAAAAAAAAAAAAAACAAAAAACAAAACCCACACAAATCTGGGAGGTGCAGAAGAGATAGAAACTATCAGATATCCCAAAGAGAACATGAGAGAATTTATGTTGAAAATGGAGGCTATGGCATAGAGTGTATACCAGGTCTGCTCCTTGTTATGGAGAGGGACTCTAACAGAGTTCACAGGGTGTGAATGGATCCCCATGCCTGTGTGTATGAATTAGTTAAGAAACCAGACAAGCAACTAGAAAGAACTGTTCCTCATACTCCTTTAATCCCTGAAGGTGTCCACTAAATATTTTTACTGTGAAGAAGAATGGCATCTTAATACTGAGAAAGCACTGCTTAAGTTATTAATATAAAATACAAATACCTTCAGTGTCTGAAAGAGTCTTGTAGCTAAAAAAAACCCCAAACCACAAAACTAAAAAAAACATGGGCAAAAGATTTCTGATTTTCAAAGTAATAGAATTAGTTTGCCTGTGTATACTATTCACTGCCTTTCTGAATTACAGATCACTGAGATCTCCATCCAGAAATGCAATGTACTGGTATTCATCTTCTCGATGATATATACTCAGAGGGCTATTTCTCTAATTGATGGCTTCATCATTCAATTCAAGATGCATAAGGATAGCTATTGTTATCTAACACTATCATATGTTCCTATTGTTCCACACTTCTCTCCTTGTCAATAGCATCCAAGATATCCTATCTAAATCTTCAAGATAGCAAAAGAAAGGTGCATTATTTGTTGACTCCACACATCGCATTATTAAGCATTTGTGAACAACCTGCACATCTCCCCACTGACATCTCTAAGTATTCAATTAAAATTGGATGAGAGAGGACACCAATACAAATAAATACTCAGTTATATGAAGGCTTTGCATTGAATTCTTAAATTATTCTAATACGGAATACGGGTGCTTGCTAGCAGGCACTCAGTTGAAAGCAGGACAGTGATGCAAGTGTGAGAATGAATGGTGTATGAAAGGGAGAAAGGCAGATTGCTTTATGGTGGAGTCATGACAGAGGTTTGACAGGAAATGCTTCTCCCAATACAGCTAAGCAGGGAAGGAGAACCCTATTATATGGATGAGCAGGACCAGCAGTGGCATCTTGTCATTCTAACTTGTATAAGTAAGCAAGCTTAATTGCTCCTTGTCTTTTCAAGATGACTTTCCACCAACAATCTCATTATCACACACATATGTTTATTGCACATTTTTGAGTCCCTTCATGCAGACCTGAATGCAGTGAGGAGAGCAGCAATATTATGTTATCCAGTAACACTGTTTTCCCTTTTTTTCCTTTTAACCAGGCGGACGTGACCTGCCTTCTCCTCCTGCAACTAACAGGGCGACCAGAGGCAGTGGAATGTACACCAGGAAAGAATAGAACCAGAGGGAAAGCAAGCTGTCAAGAGAACAGTGTACTGAAGAGGAAAAATGTAAAACATGACTTCTATTTACTGTGATTAATATGTAAAGTTAACATGTTTGTCATGGAATATATTAATATGTATGTTTTCCCATTATGTAGATCTTTTCTTATATTGCTTATTAGAAAGGGATACAATCACAATGATGGGGCAAGAATGCCACTTAAAAATTAGGTGATGCCCAGTCAACATAATATAACCACTACAGTGTCATTTCTGATTTAGATGTGGTAGATCAGTATAATTGCCTCTGGGAAGAAATTAAAATGGCTGTTAATGATAAATAAAATGACAAGAATGAGGATCCTCCTTCACATATAATTCCAAGCAAAATACAGCTGCTGAATTCCTTGAGCACTTGGTGCTATTCATTGATAAAGAGGAAACAAGCCAGTTTTGTGCAGCTTCATGGACATAAGAGCTGCCCTGTCCTTTCCCAAGGCCAAATGTAGACACCATAGGTCTAAAAAGATTTCACCCCCTATTTCCACTCAGGGGAGGTGTAGTAGTGAAGCTCCTATGAAGTGACTATTAACACCATTCCAGCAGAAAGCACTGTACATAACAAACTGAAGGTTAAGGAAAAAGAGGCTAGAGGCAGGGAGACAACAGTGCATGTGGATACTTTACAAAACCTCCAAATATTCCTGCCTTGTCTCCATCACCATAGGCAGCCGTAGTTCACAGATCAAAAGACCTTCATACATTTGTTTTCTATCATAAGTGTGTCAAGAATGAGGTACACAAAGCATCATTCACTCACTGCACATGGCTTGTTAGCCTAGTCGAGAGCATCTTTCAACTCATTCACACATTAAAAGCCAGGAAATCAACATTTGATTACTAGTTCTAGCATTAAGATCAAAGACCATATCTTCCCATCTGCGAAAAGCAGGAGCCAAATTGCTTTCTCCTCTTTCTGCATTTACAGAAGAATTGAGGAGTCAAAACACAAAATCAATGTTGTACTCCACATCCCTTGAATAACACAGTTCCAGCCTGTAAAAACACAAAGCAGCCACTATAACTTCCACACATTTTCTTGGAAAGAAGTATAAGCAAATCTGTAGTCACATCTTCACAGGACTCCCAGCAGTCTGCAGTTATCCAAAGCCCAGAGTGGCTTGATCCACAGGTGTTATCCTAGTGTATAAAATTACAACACCTCTTAAGAGGGAAAATACCATGTGCCTGCCATTTACTCTTCTCTTGATATCTTCAAAATCAGATGGTGGTGTAAGGGTTAGATTAAATGAAAGCACTAACTTAAAATCACCAAAACTAAACTGAAACAGGTGGGGTAAGTCAATGTTATTCCATTGTCATAGTTAGGTTTTTACTTACCTGTTGGTCAAAGAAGCTTGAAAATATACATAAATCAAAATCAGCCTTAACCTGAAGAATAATATGTCCACTTTCAGGTGAAACTTATTTGTTGGTTCAGTTGTAGACAATGGAAAATCTTCTGCAGGGGATTTACTCTTAGGCACATGTAGCCAAACCATAGCAGGGGCAGTGAAAGAAGAGAGGGTAAAATAATGAATAATGTTTAACATGCTTTCTAAAATATAGCAAATTAACACAGAAAAGACTCTAGTGAAACAGCTGAACCACTGACCTAGCGTTTTGAGATATGCAGGATATTTTTTTTTTTTTGATGGTGGTGGTCTGTTTTACTACACAGCATGTGAAAGAAGTGCAGAGCTTAGCCAGCCCCCAGCTAATTGCTTTGGCTCTTTTGCATGAAGATCATTTGCTGACAAATTGTTACAGACACATTAAGGCACAAGTTTTTATAGGATGCCTGGTGTTCTTTATAATGCAATTAGCGTTATTTAGTATACATGTTTTCTTGTGCATTGTTGTTCTTTCCCTGGCAAACAAAAACAATGAAATCTGCACCCTTCAAGTGACTGAATCTTTCCTCATGTTTCCTGGATTTGAACTCTCTTTTGGGAGCATGGAGTTATCAAAAGAAAAATCCTACCTAATATTTACTAAAGGCCATTTTTAATGTCTGTTTGGGAAAGTTAGAAGAAAATGTGGACTGAGGTTGATCATATTCTTTTGCCAGCTTTACAAAAGACACTAGGACCAGTTTATTTTAGGAAGCAAAGAGTTTTGATCTGCTCCAAAGGAGCTGCAAAGAAAAGCTTTCCTGTGAGTCCGTGTGTTGGAAGACTCCTTGCAGCATTTACTCAAGCATATCGTGGATAGGTTATGAAAAATCACCGTTCTGACATCTCCAAACTTCTGCTCACCAGCAAAGTATCAAGGGGGCACCAGGTCTGCATCTCTTCCAGCAGTGGTGAGGTTCTCCAGGCAACAAGTTCTCCATGTATGTGTCCTTTTGTGCAAGACACACCCCCTATCTTCAAGTACTGCAATGGTGTTACATGCCTGGTCTACCTTTAAGCCATGCTGACATTTGTGTGCAAGCTATCCCTCCCTTGTACCAGGGAGGACCCAGTCTGGAAGCCCTGAAAATGAAGTTTTGAGCACCTGCCTAAGATGCAAGCAGGGAATAAACTTAAATTCATTTATTCCAAGGTGATTCAAATGTATGCATTTTAAGATGGTCCTACCAACAAAAATATAGGGACTTGTTTTGATTAGGGATACCCCTACGTACCTCTTGCTACATTTTAATTAAATGTAGCAAGAGAACTCAGACACCCTGTTCTTAACTGGCCGTCATAATCTCTACACCTGAAAGTCTTTATTACTCACTAGCTGCAGTGCTTTCTTGTGCAATACCTTATTTTATAGGATCTCTTGCACAAAGAGTAGAGGCACTGCTCTGCAGCCTGAGAATCCTGTTAGCACAAAATTTGACTCACAATATCCCACCCTGTTCCTACTGCCTCGAAGTACTTAAAACTTTACATCTGGACACCTACAGGAGCAAAGAGATCATGATCTAAGCACTCTTAGTACCTACATTTGACACAGAAGGTATTATTCACTATCCAGAGAAGGCTCTGGGTCCTAGATGTGCTCCAGAGACTCAACTGACTCAGGAAATGGAGCACAAGTTTCTTCTCTCTCCTGTGACCATGCCAACCACTGAGCTAAACAGTCTGTTCAGTTTCTCTCAGTCTATCTGACCTTAGTAAATGTCTAAATCCCACACAAAACACATCACAAAGAATCCCTGCAATTCAGCAAGAAAGAGCCCCATCCCAAAGCCAGTTATGCAACCTGTTGTGACAACCCTGGGTGGCTCTGCCTAGGACCACTATGGCTTTCACAGGTGAATCAGCAGCAGGAATTCCTTCAGGTAAAGTGCAATTACCAGGACTGGAATTTAACCAGAATTATCACAGATTCACAGAATGGGTAAGGCTGGAAGGGACCACAGTAGCTCCAACCTCCCTGCTCAGGGAGGGTCCCCTAGATACATCCCACAGGATTGAGTCCAGATGGTTCTTGAATATCTCCAGTGAGGGAGATTCCACACCCTCTCTGGGCAGCCTACGTGTGCAGTCACCTGCACATAAAGAAGGACCTGGGAGTCCTGGTGGGTGACCAGCTGACATGGGCTGGCAATGCATCCTTGTAGCTGGGGTTTTCTTGTGTGGGAGTCTGAAATGCTTTGCAAAGAGTTTGGCCAGCAGGTCAAGGGAGGTGATCCTCACCCTCTATTGGGCCCTAGTGCAGCCACATCTGAAGTGGTGTGTCCAGTTCTAGGATTCGCAAGAGAAAAAAGACAAGGAGCCACTGGAGAGGGTCCAGAGGAGGACCACAAAGATGATTTGGGGTCTGGAGCATCTCTATCATGAGGAGAGACTCTGGGAGCTGTAGCTCTTTAGTCTGTTGAAGAGAAGACTGAAGAGTGGATCTCATTAATGCATGTAAATATCTCCAAGGCGGGAGCCAAGAGGATGGTGCCAGACTCCTTTCAGTGGTGGCCAGGGACAGTGATGAGGAGCAGTGGCCATAAAGTAAATCACAAGAAGCTTCACCTCATCATGAGGAAGAACTTCTTTACATTGAGAGTGGCAGAGTACTGGAACAGTGTACCTGGAGAGGTTGTGAAGTCTCCCTCTCTGGAGACATCCCAAACACACCTGTACACAATTTCTGTGTAACCTGCTCCAGGTGATCCTGCCTTGGCAGAAAGGTTGGTTTAGATGATCTCCAGAAGTCCGTATCAACCCTAAAAACATTTGGTTCTGCCCATTGCCTTCTGTCCTATTGCTCAGACCACTGAGAAGAGCCTGGCTCCATCCTCTTAGCGCCCTCCCTTTCCATCCTTAACAATCACTGCCAGGACCTTGGCTTTGCACTTTGCTGAGAAAACTGCAAGAAGGTGTCCTCAGCAGGATGTTTGCTCCAGGGAGGTGGTGTGGCCAAGCAGAGCATGGGGGGGAACTCCTGCCTGCTGGCTGACCTGCACCTTCCCAGCAGAAGCTCTCTCTTGTCTTCCCCACAAGATGGGGAATTGGGGCTGGTAATGTCCATGGGATTTTTTTTAACCACAGGCCATAGTACTGTATAATTATGAAAATACTTTATAAAAGACTTTCAGTTGTATATCCTAAAGAAACACCCAGAGCCTTTGAAAACTTGGTGCTTCTCTCCTCTTTCCCACGTGCTGCATGACCAGTTTGAAGTACAAGTATGAAAATGGACCAAACCATCTCTGCAGCTTTCCTGTCCCTACTTTCCTGAGGCAGATCTTTCTGGGAAAAGCATTCCCCTTTGGCCACCAGTGACCAAATGGATATGGAAGGCAGCAGGAATCAAAAATACTCCAAGATCTCAGAGCCCTCACCTTGGTTTCCCCAGAGAGGTGCCCAATGCACCATGTGTCACCTCTAGCCCAGCCCTCTCTGTTCCTGCAGTCCAATTCTTCAGTGGGAGGCAGAGGGCTGTGATGATGGAGAACTGTAGGGATAAAAATTAATGGTAAAGCAATATTTATAGCTCCAAATAGTGATGAGACAAAACCCAATTCCCCTCTTTGAATTCCTGTGTTACATTCAGAGATTTAACAAAATCTGATGAGCATTTATTATTGTACAGCTATTGGAAATAGTTGCACAGATTTCTCAATCTCTCCCACTTCCTGAGCCTTGCTTTCAAGTACATTATTGCATGTATGCCATCTGAGGTGGGGTAGTGAGCTGGCATATGACACATGCTGGAAAAATGGGCCAACTAAACAAAATGTAAACTGGCACTATTTCTCCTCAGTGAGGGTCTGACTCAGCCCAAGCATGTCTCAAATGTGCCTAACTTTGAGCAGGCACCGAAGTGCCCTGCTGAAGGAGAAGAGTGGAATTGCTTGCATTCTTGGAGTGAAGCACGTGGAGTTTAAGAGCTTTGTGGAAACCCAGCCTAAACTAATAGCATTGTATTTCTTGTTAACTGAGAACAAAAGCAAGCCAGTTTGGGATCACGCTGACCTAGATGCTATCAGAGGTTAGCAAAAATGACTGGTCAGACCTGTCAGGACTAAACAGCTGCATCAAGCAGTGGGGGGGAGCACCAGGGGAAGGAGGGCGCAGGAGTTGCAAATAGAAAGACAGAGGAGCAGGAGGAAAAGATGGAAACTGCGTGTCCTGAATACAAGGCATGAGCGCGCGTGTGTGTGTGTCTGTGTGTGTGTGTGTGTGTGTGTGTGTGTGTGTGTGTGTGTGTGTTCTCTGCAGCTGAAGCTTTGGTCTTGTCATTTGCATATACACAGATCACCGAACATCTTTTGTCCAACCTTTCAGAAACAACCTTATGGCACCATGACTCCCATGCTCTCAGCACACCTTGGGCTCCATTTCCATAAATTACAGTACAAAAGGATACTAGCCTGTTAGCAGTCCCAGCACTGTCTGACATACAAAGCACCAAAAGCAGGAGTACTTTCCTTGCCATCCTGTGCCCCTCTTGTGGGCCAGGTATAGCCCCACTTGCAAAATGTAGTATTGTACCAGCAGTTTCTGATCTGATTGCAAAGCTGAGTAAAGCTAATTTATCATGACAGGCTAATCAGGATGACAAGGTTGGGTAGGTGACATTTTCCAAAATCACTAATTTTTAAAATTTTTTTAATCCCCTTAGCAATTTATTTTCTGAATAGCAAAGTTTTCTCCAAGAATGTTCCAAAACATAGTCAAGGTTATCCATGCTGTGAGCTTATTCAATATTTATGATTCTTTTTTATTTGTACTAGGACTTTTTGGGGACTCCAAATAGTCCATTAATCAAACCGAGTGACAAAATAGGCCATTTGACAATTTGTACAGGGGCTGTGTATTTTTTTTTTTCTGTTCAAGAATAAAGAACCAACTTAACTTCATCAACAGTTCCTGATTAATTGTTACAAAGTGTCATCCATAAATTTTCCTTCGATCTAATAATCCTTTCAGAAGACTTAACAATATCCCCAGTGATTTGGGTTTTATTGAGGGCTGAGTTCCTGGAGAAGCAGTGACACAAATAGCTCAAGTGAACTGAGACACCTCCGTGGACAGTCTTCACAGAGTTGACAGTTCTGAAATACAATTATCAGTGTGATCTGCTTAAGAATTCATCATCAGCTCCTGCCTTCTGAAGACTTAAAAAAATACCGAGGCATACAAAGAAAAAGAGGTGATAAGAAGGCATCATTTTCTTCCAGCCTCATAACTGTAAATTGAAGAAAATTATTTTCTTTGCCTGCAGCTCATTGGCATATAGGCAGCATTATATTATAATTTCATAAGCATAAATCCTTTGAATAAATTTCAGAAGAATAACTGAATTAGAAATGCAAGTAAAGTATCTAAAAAACTTAACTGTACTAGGCAGGAAAAACTGGATGCGAGTAAAACTGGCATGGGGAGATTTACTGTCTGCCTTCTCATCCTCTGTCTGTGAAGGGAATACTCCCCCAATCCTCCCACTAACCTGATCCAGCTAAGGTAAATTTTAAGAAGGAAAAAAAAAAAAGTTAATTTCAACCATCATTTCCATACACAGCAGGAAAATATGAAATCTAACCCACCTTGCTGTCTTCTTTTGCAGAATTTCAGCTGTATTTCATCATTAATTAATCTTGGAGATACAACAGGCTTGGGGTTTGTTGTAATTATTGTTATTTGTTTATTTATTAGTAGTAAGCATATGGGAGATCAAAAGCATGCCTCCCAACTGTTCCCTAGCAACAAGTCAGTTATTCGCACAGAAGTCGTCCAACCTTCCCACAAAGTGAATCTGGGATGCAGCGCTCCTGCGGTGCCCTCCTTGCCCCATCCCATGGGCTGAGGGATGCTGCAGGTGCTGATGCTCTCTGATGTCCAGCCAGGTGAACTGCACCATTGTCTGCTAAGGGGCAGAAATAACTCACCTTTTCTGAGAAGCCCTGGGGAAAGGCTTGATTTTATAGTTGCAACATAAGATGATTGCAAGTCAGGAGATCAAAGTTAAGCCCAGTTATTGACTTCCTGTCCAATTTGGGCAAGTGCTCTCTCGTCAGTTACCTGCCTGCCTGCCTGCCTGCCTTTGGGAATTTAGACTCTTGTCTCTGTATGACTCAGCTACTCACCTTTAAAATGGACATGCTAGTTTCATACTCTCTACTACTTTATTTTTTTTCCCCTGATTTTTCTGTTAGCATGTATTATGTTACTATTATGCTGCATTTTCAGTTGACCTGGATTGCTAAGGCTACTGTTGAATTTGGTGCAGCACTCCTATGATTTCAGCTGGAAAGGGTTCAGCATGAACCTAAGTATGAAGAGCACTAATTACCACCCAGGTTGTCTGAATTAGTGTGAAATTCTCACAACTGCCCTCTTTAAGACACGTGTATTTCCACTGTGATTGATCTATTAGTTGTTCACAGAGGCAGTGTAGCTACTGCAGGGACAACAGAGCCTGGGGTAGTGGCTTTATTTTAACTTGCTCCTGTCTGCAGCAAGGGGAACCAGATCATCTTCTCTGTTGCCCAATTTTTCATGCAGAATACACCTTCTGCCTGGAAGAGGTGCAACACTTCCTCCAGTTCCTGTGTCTGCCTTGCAGAACAGAGTCAAATAAAGGCAACATGAGCACGTCCCTTATGTAGAGGGCGATTCACAGCCATGACTGGGCACAGTGTTTCCCTCCTGTCTTCTACAAGCAGTGCAAGTAGTAGTGGGTTACACCACACCCTGGATTTACTGCAGTTTCAACACACAAAACATACATGCATTGCAAAGTGTGGGCTGCTCAACATGCACCAACCTGAAGGAGCACAGGGAAAAACACCAAACATTAATTCTGTAATATTATTATGGGCTATGGCTCACCAGTGGACTTCGAAAAACAGATTTACACAAGTGATGTGAAGTTTATATGGAACTTAGGGTATGAATCAGAGGTGCATTTAGACTAGACGATAGGAAAATTAGGCTAGAGGGGATCTCAAGGGGTCGTTTGGTTCATCATGCTAATTTCTGTTGGGATCTCTCCATAGCTAAATTAGTCACGAACGAGGAATATGCTTGCTCCCAATATTACTAGAAGAAACTCTGCGTGTGTGAGGGGAGAGTGGGAGGATCAGCTTTCCTAAATAAACTACATAAGTCCACTGGATAATTTCCAAGGACTCATAACCCTTTTTGGATCACAGAGGAATTTCCCTGTAATACACTGGTCAATAGCTGCAATGTGTTCTAATCTCTAGCAACCTTCTCAGCAAGGGCTGCTTCATGCCAGTACTCAAATCTGGTCTCTCAGAGATCTTAGCAGATGAGCTATTAGGAAAAATAATCACCAAAAAAAAAAAAAAAAAATCTGTTTCCTTGATCTTTGGACTTTTCTCCCACTCAAGAATAACGGAACCATTTTTATCTTGAACTATTGAAAATATTCATTTTGCCAGATACCAGGCCTGGAACATTTTATCCTGATAATTAAAGCATCTGGAAAGCTCTGAGCAACTCGAAACAGAGGATTAGGATGGAAATACTCAGCTGTACACCACATACATAGCTACCACTATTGCAGCTGCTTCTGTGGCTGGCTGGATCTTGCCCTTAGTGCCTTTTCACTGATCACCCTGATATTCAGAGAAAGGAGATTTTAGTGGCCCCAGCTTTCTGGTTGTCATGTTGTGTGTTCATGACCTCCAAAACAGAGGTTACCTATTAATTAACATCTTACCAAGTAATGAAGCTTAAATAATCCTTTCCCAGGTGATTCAAGGATATGTCCTCATATTCACCAACTCACCAAAGCAAAGTGATTTAAAAGGTTCTCTGGCTTGATTTTAAGAGGGGTGCATGGAGGCTTTTCCCTGTTTCTGCCCTGGCTTGTCCCCTTGCATATGGAACTAGTAACTTTATGTGTAACTGAGGCCATTGACATAGGGATAGCAAGAGAGGAGGCAGCAGACCCTTAGACTGTATGGTATTTTTCTTGGCTTTTTCTCTTTTGATCAGTGCAAAGAAAAAATTTTATCCACACCTAGAATGCTCCCACCTACTCACCTGTGTCTTCCCAGACTTTCATGCCAGGGTGATGTACCAGAGGTTGCTGTGATTCACAGAAAAACTGATGCTGTTACAGATAGACAGCACTGCTTTCTCATACAAGATGCTGTGCCTTATGATTTCAGCTCCGAGGTCAGGGATTTCTACCTCCAGGATCAGCCAAGATGGTGGCTGTCACAAGAAAGGAAATTTGGTGGGTGATAAGAAGCCATAAGGAGGCTCGTGCCTCAGGAATGGGCCAACTTGCCTGTGGGCAAAGAGGGAAGGGAGGATTCTTTTCATGGACTGAAGTATTGCTGTCAGCCCACACACACACACACACACACACACACACACACACACACACACACACACACACACACAGACACACAGACACACAGACACACACACACACACACACACACACACACATACAAGCCGGCACGCACACAAGCAGCAACGGTGGAATGGCTGAATGGTGGCAGCCAACCCCAACCTTCTCTCTGTGTGCAAAGAGCAGCATCCCAGCAGTCTGGACACTAATGGAGACTGCTGTTCTCCCCTGCTTGGCACAGCCATGTCCAAGCAAAGGTGTGAAATTCAGCAGGTGGGGTACATGGTTGCAAGCATACAATATTTGTCATGTTACAAGTTGCCTTTTTTTTTTTTTTTTCCTGGGGAAAAATATTGTCACTTTTTGTTTCATCAATTTAATTAGATACAATTTGTCTCAGCTTTTCTCTGCAGTATTTGTTTACTTTCTCACCAGGACCGACACAGGCCAATTAGTGTAGTGTAATTGTTTAACCTAGTCAGCGCGCTGCGCTGGATGGAGGAGCGTGCTGGCTGCGAGGGAGGCAGGGATGGAGGAGCAGTCACCGGCTGCAGTGTGGCGCCAGGGCCTTCAGGAATCGCTGACACGACACCGTCCCCTGGAAGCGCAAGTTGCTCTGACATCCCGGCAGCCCGGATTCCTTGTTCTCTGTCACTGCTATCACGGTACGATCAATTCCCAGAGCTAATTCTTCAACCACACCGTGCCCAAAGCACTGCACGGCATTATCTCCTTCCTAAGATGCCCCCTGAAAGCAAAATCTACTGCAACCATAGAAACCAGAGGACTTAAGTGATGTGTCATGTACATGTGCTGTCTCTGTTTTCAGTACCTTCGCCAAGAATACAATGTGAGAGCCAGTAAGAAGGTTGATTTAATTCCTTCATCCCATACCTCTGGAAAAATGGACGGAAATTAGCCACAAAATAACTGACATATGCTTGCTTTTCTCTCTGAACTTATACACAGATGCCAGAGGAACAGGGCTGCTACTGCCACAAGCAGGGATGGAGGTGGGGAAAAGGTTTGGTGGGGCTGCTTCAGTGGAGAGCCCAGTGCTGAATGCGGCTTTCACAGGGAGGGTGGTAAGTGGGAGAAAAGGCAACAAGGGAGGTCCATATGACAAAATATTTAAAATTGTTTTGGCTCTGTTGATCAGCCTAAGCGTTGATCAAACAGTTGTGCCATGCCATGGAAGCAGTTTTGCATGGATTGCAAAAGCTATTGATATTTTTTCCCCCGCTTTACTGTGAAGAGTACACGGGGGAGGGAAAAAAAGACTATTGAGGTGGCCATTGCAAATATACACTAGCCTTGTCTGCCAGAGCTACCACAGAAAAGAAAGAAAGGTAAAAAGGCATCTTAAAATGAAACAATAATTGAGGAGAGGAAGAAAATACCTTTCTTTTTTTTTTTCTTTTTTCCTTTTCCTTCGTTCTTCTTTTAAATCAGACCAATGTTGTGATTAACTTGCATTCTGCAGCACAGTTGATGTGACAGTCAACCAAATTAATCCCATTATGCAAAATCCAGTTCACAAGTGGTTTTTCTTTTTTCTTTTTTTTTTTTTTGCAAAATTATGTCAATTTCCCCATAAATTGGAGAGACCATGTCAGTTTTCTCTATTGCACATAGACACTACACAGTGCTGTATGTCTATATTCCTTTAATGCAGTAAGATACAAATTTTAGCTCAGTGGCACAAATTAAGATTCATAACTTTAATGCTGATGTTTCTGTTTACATGAGGCTTGTAGGAAAATTTCCATTAGTTTTGGCATTCATTTTCATTCTTGCATTTCATAACATACCAACTATTAAAAAACAAGAGGATGAAGAGCTTTAAAAAATAAACAACCAGCCACCTGAAGTAAAAATGCCTAATTATTTTGATAACAGAAGCATGATTTTTTTTCCCCTCTCCCACTTCTTTTTTTCCCCCTTCTTCCCTTTTAAAGGAATTTGCTGCCTGTGGTAAACAAGCCTCCTCGAGGCTCCCCGTGGTGTGCGTGGTGTCTGGCGGCTGGAGCAGGAGACATTTCCACAACTGCTACCCTTTCAGCTGAATGTGGCCATGCAGTAGGTGGCCAAATCTGTTTGGCTTTCACCGAGATCTGTGAATTCCCTGCATCCAACCAACTTGTCAAATTAAAACCTTGCCTGCTCTGTGCTGGAGAACAGACGTGCGATGGAAGCTTCTTGCACTCTAGCCCTTTGTCACCAGCACGCTGAGCTCCCAACATCTGCTCGCTGGACTCGGCTTTTGCACCTTGTTCATTTATAATGCAGTAAACCTCAGCTTCCACAGCACAGGACTTAACGTGCTCCTGGTTTAAAAAAAAAGAAATTCAGAAAAAGGAACATCCAGAGAGGAGGAGAAGAGAAATTGAGGTTCTAATATATATGTTCCTCACCGATTTGGGAATAAACATATTTTTAAGTGAGAAGTTTGTTGGATTGTACTTTTTTATCCTGGTAATGCTTTCTTGTACAGTGAATTGTTGACTTTTTTCCCATGCTTTAGATTTATTAGACATGTGTCAAGTTGTCAGCCTCCTACCGCTTGCATTTGTGTCCACCTTGCAAACAGCAGGGAAAAATATTTTTTTCCCTTCTCTCTCTCTCTTTCTCTCTCTCCTATGAATGTTCACTTCTTGGCAGCTCTGAAACAAATTTTGAACAGTTGCTGTTCCTATTGATAGCAGTAGTTTGATGTTAGAAAAAGGGGGTTTATTTTCCCCAAGTTTCTGACATATACTGGCATATCATCTCACATCCTACCCTGATGCATCAAAACTAAAGCAAACCAAACCAAGGGAAAAAAAAAAAAAAAAGGCAGAAAGAGGGGGAGGGCATAAACCAGCATGTTCACACAGCTCCTGAGCCACCGAAGAACACCCGCCCATCTGTTCACCATTTCAGTCCCTTTGTTCTATCTTTATTATATGTATTCCTCAATAAAATGAACTCCTGCTACTTTGACGACATTTCAACACATGCCTCCTAGACTGTGTTTGAACTGTCTGTGAGGATCTCCTCGCTCCCCTCCTCTCACTTGCCATCAACAGCTGAGCCGAGGAGATACCTGCCAGACAAGGCAAGCCGGGGGAAGGAAGACTCCAAGGCAGTGACCAGCTCCCCGTGGCACAACCAGAGTCCCCAGGAAATAGTTCCAGGTGGGGAATCCTGTGGAGACAGCCCCACATACTGAGAATGACACACCATGTGTTACATGTTTGCTGCCATTGGAATGACATCCATGGCAAGGTGCCCCTGTCAGAGGCAGAGCTCTCTTTCAGCCCTACAGAATGTAGATTTTGTATTTTGAAACCAGCTACAGATGCTCACTCTTGCACACCAAAATTCTCGTATCTAACTTTTCAGATGGCTAAATTTTACCCACAACTGCCCCTAGCTTTTAGCACTTTCTTTTCTTTGCTGACTTGTCTCCTTCTGTTTCAGCCATGAAATCTCGCAAATATTAAAATGTCCTGCAGGAAGAACAGGTCTGAGATCTTAGCTCCCCATCTGGTTACTTGGTTACCTCCCTCTTTTGCCATGCAACTGCATTCCTCAAAACAGATCATCTAATGACAGAGGATCTTCAATGACATGGAAACGTCATTTTTGCAGGTTACTGCCTCCCAGGTGTCTCCTGTTGAGGAGAAACTGGAAATGGGGGAAATAGGGCACCCCAATATGCTTTGCTTTGGTTCCTGTAACAGCAGAAGGAGAATTCAAGTCATTCAAGTCATTATCAGAAAACCCAGGCTTCAGTGGCTTAGCTGCAGAATGTTTATCATTAGGTCAGCCAGGAGGGGCTACTGCCAGAAGAAAACACCCCAAACTACCCTATCAGTTTGTTGGCCAGGGAGAAATAGCCCTTCAACCAAGGACTGCTGCTGGCATTACTCTGTCTGGTGCCTGGGCTCAACAGCCTCTCACACCATGCCAGTGGCACCTTATCCAGCAGTGCCAGGTACCCTCTCAACCCCAGGGACACCAGTGCAATGGTGTATGACTAAGCCACCTCTGTTCCCATGCAGATCTTCCTGCCCATGAGCAAACAACCACTTAAGGAAACTTTGCACTGTGCATGTCCCCAGAGCAGTGCAAACCACAGAGCAAATGGAAATTGCTCCTATCCAAACACTCTTCCACACCTGGCATTTCATTACACTGCAGAAATGTAGCTCCAGAGGCACGGGTAGCACTTCCCTTCCATCCAGAAGCACTTTGCACCCTCTGCCTAATGTCTTACAGCAGTAGCAGCTGTCTGGGGGTAGAGAGGACATGCCCATTTGTTTAGCTACAATTAACATTCATCTGCTGTAATGATTCATCGGGTGATAAAGCAGTGATGAAATGTAACTTTCAGGCTCATCAGAATGCATCACCTTCTATGTGGCAAGTCAGAAATTCCTGCCACAAGAGAATCCTAGGCTGGTGGCGTTTTCCATCCCTAGAGGCACATTCCTCCTCTTCCCAAACGCAAAAGCCTGGAAATGCCATTGCTGTGCTGACAGAAGGATTCATGCAGCATCTCTGTTTTCACTGCAGCTGAATTCACTCCTGCTGTAGGTTCAGCCTGTGTGGAATATTATGAACATCTCCACATGTACATTACACCCCAACTCATTGGCTGCTATTTGCTCTGGAGACTAAACATTCGATCTGCCAGCAATCACATTATCGTGCCAGCCAAAATGCAAACCTGAACCATATGGGCAGAAGAGGGACCCATTGCTTCCACACTGCTGTCTCTATTCTTATCCCTCCAGTTCCCTGATGTTGAAACAGACCATCTATTTCCTCTGAATATTATGAAGCAGAGTAAGAAAGGAACTAGTTGAGAAAATTACTTTGTTTATTAAAAAATAAAAAGTCTCTATGAAAAATGTTTACCTACTGTTTACTCACCAAACATAAGGTTTTGTGCACAGGCACAGAAAAATGCAATGAAATAAATACAAGACATTTAGAAATCTGTGCTGCGGATTTTGCCAAAAATGGAGCAGCAGAAGCTCACCCTGCCTGAGGGAATGACTGACTGGCTGAGGATGCATCCTATCGGAGCAAGCCGAGTTTAGGGCAAGCAACAGGGCAGACAAAGGGAAAGGTAAAATATCTGTCATAGTGGAGAAAATACAGTTTCATTAAGCTGGAGCTCATATCACTTTAAATTCGCAGCTGGACTTTCAAAGTCAGCCTCTGCAGCTCCCGGCGCACTTCTGCACACGCTGCTTGAAATCCCAAGGTGCAGAAGGTAGCACAGAGCCCAGCCCTGGCTTCTGTCGTGTCCTGTTTATTTCCATAAGTAGCGCTCATAGGTAGCTGGAATAAGTGCTGGGCCCTGGCACGCTGGGCCATGCTTTGCTGTAGCACAGGGCATACCAGCTGCTAGGGAAATCCTGGGGAAAATGGGGGCCTGCTGCCAAATGGGATGGGGCCCGTGCAACAAAGAACACTGAAAAGGCCAAGGTAACCAATGCCTTCTTCACATCAGGTTTTGGTTTTTTTTACCTTGGAAGGCCTGGAACAAGGAAGTTGAGTGTAGTTTAGGAACTACTTGGTGTAGTTTAGGGGACATTTAAAGGAACTGGTTGGACACAATTCCATGGGCCCTTATGGGATGCACCAAAGAGTTGTTGGATGTCTTTGCAAGGTTGCTCTTAATTATCTTGGAAAGGCCATGGTGATCAAGGGGGGTGTTCCTGAGCACTGGAAGATAGCAAATGTCACTCCTGTCTTCAAGAAGGGCAAGAAGAATCCAAGAAGCTACAGCCTCACCTTGATCCCGGGAAAGGTGATGGAGCAGCTAATCCTGAAAACTGTTTCCAGACACTTGAAAGATAGGTGATCAGCAGCAGTCAGCACAGATTTATCAAAGGCAAATTGTGTCTGACCAACCTGATGGCCTTCCATGATGAGATGGAAAGCTTGTGGGTGAGGGCAGAGCCATGGATGTGCTTTTTCTTAGTAAGACTTTTGACATTGTCTCTTTTCAATGTCTTCACAGACAACCTGGTGATGTATGGGTTAAATATATGAGACAGTGAGGTGATTTGAAAGCTGGCTGAAGCACTGGGCTCAAAAGAGATGTGATCAGCAGCCTGAAGTCAGTCCCTAGTCACTAGCCAACTCCAGTGCTAACACTGGGACCAGCACTGTGTAACCCTCTCATTGATGACTGACAACAGATTCAGCAAATTCACAGATGGCACATAACTGGGAGAACTGGGTGGAAGGCTGGATGGTTGTGCTGCTGTTCAGGGCAGGCTGAGAGCAAACCTTGACAGGCTGTAGAAATGAGTCAATGGGAAACCCGTGAAGTTCAACCAAGGGAAAAACAAAGTCATCCCACGTGCCAGTACACCTTGGCCACTGACCATCTAAGAAAACAGCTTGGAAGAAAGGATCCATGGAACCCTGGTGAACAAATTGACTATGAGCCAGCAATGCAGCCTTGCAGCAAAGAAGGCCAGCAGCATCCTGGGATGCACCAAGAAGAGTTCAGGCAGCTGGTGGAAAGGGGATGATCCTTCCCCTCTACTGAGCGCTAGTGAGGAGACATCATCTGGAGTTCTGTGTCCAGTCCTGGGATCCCCAGTGCAAGAGAGACAAGGATATAGAGGAGTTTGAGTGCAGTGAAGGGTCACTAAGGTAGATTAAGGACTCAAAGCATTTGGCATGTGAGTAGAGGCTAAGAGAGGTGGCCCTGTTCAGCCCAGAGAAGAAGAGGCTCAGGGGAAGTCTTATCAATGTGTACAAATCCAGTACTGGGATTAAAGCAGAAAGAGCTAGGTTCTTCACAGTGGTGTCCAGTGATGGGACAAGAGGCAATGGGACAAACTGAAACACTTATTAGGAAATTCCACCTAAATTTTAAAAAATCTATTTTTCTCTTGTGACAGCAATCAAACACTGGCACAAGTTGCCAAGAGAAGTTGTCAGGTCTGCATCCTTGGAGACACTCAAAACTCAAGTGGACTTGAGCCTGAGGAGCTGACCCTGACTGAGCAGGGTGTTATAAAACCTGATCTCCAGAATCGCCTTCCACCCTAAGATGTTCTGTGATCTTCTCAACTTGCAGCTTTCCAGGGGCATAGAAAATACAAATCTACAAGATACACGATTGATCCAGGCCAGCTTCTGGAAGTGACTCTTAGCAGGTTCACCAAAAGCTTAATATTCATCATAAATGCAGAACTGAGGACTTGTCTGGTAATATCCAGACTCTCAGGTCTTCACAAATCTTTAGAGAAAGTTGAACCTTAAAACCTTACGAGTATCTGGGCCTTGGAGTGTGGTCAACACTTCCTCATGGTTTGAGCTCTGAATCAGGGACTCTCTTAATGATCATTTCCTTGGCAGTGGGGTGGGAGGGAGGAACACTGGAGGAGAGCTGCAATCTTTCTGTTTAAAGCAGGTAAAAATTAATGCCAATCAGGTAATGCAGATGTATGCACGCACCACGAACAGAGAGACAAGTTCTTCCTCTGTACACAGAGCTTAAATTACTTGTTGCAGTATTTGAAAAACAAGTGAGACATATCTCAGACTCAGGAGATATTCTTGAAAACAGGCAAAATTGATTTTTTGTTCCATATTCGCTGCCAGATATTGCACAGTTACATGGCAATATGCAGATAGAAGACAATGTGCATCTTATCTTGCCAGAGATAGATTCCACACTGGCTTTAAAGGAATAAATCATTAATTTTAATCATGGATTTTCTGTTTACAAAGAAACATTTAAAAATATTTCACTCCCAGCTCAGCAGAAAGAAAGACCTTTTAATATATATCAGTGAATCTGATAAATTCCTCTATGCACATAAGCATTATTTTAATCAGTTGGATTTTATTTTCTTGTTTTTTATTTAAATCAGTGGTAGTTTTTCTAATGGCACATTTTAGACAAATACATAAGATTTTAGGAGAAATTAGAAGACAAACAACATTTCTCCCTCTTTTCTACATGTAATGATGTACTTTGAAGCTCTGGTGAGCAGGAAATGGGATTCCAGCTGGTGCCAGCTGCCACCAAGGTTCTGCACAGAAATGCTGTTCAGCACCTGTGGAGCCTTAATATTGATTCAGGAGACCCCAAGATTATTATTATTATTATTATTATTATTATTATTATTATTATTATTATTATTATTATTATTATTATTATTATTATTATTATTATTATTATTATTATCATCATCATCATCATCATCATCATCATCATCATCATCATCATCATCATCATCATCATCATCATCATCATCATTATTGCTGGCCCCCAAATTTTTCATTATTTACAGCATCTATTGTTCCCTGATGGCAAAAAGTAACCTTCTGTGGTTGGGATGTCACAAAATGTCCAGAACCTGGAATGGTGGAATACTGACATAAGTCCAGACTTCTAAAACTGACCAAGTGATAGTAAGAAAAATGTAGCAATGAGGACCAAGAAGGATGTTGTCCCAGAGGTAGGCTGGTGCAACATTATTAAGTCCTAGAACAAATCCAGAGCTGAGGACTTCTGGAGATGAGCTATGGGTATGGATTGACAAAATGACAGTCAATTTGCAAAGCAGTTTTCTAGAAACAGCCAAACAGATCCATGTGGCTTTGAATTCAAACCAGCCTAAAAGCCTGAGGGACAGGTTAAGAATAAGGTTTAATCAGATATCCTTTCTCATGAAAAAAATTAAAGAAGCTGAAATCTGAGGTCCATGGCTTGGATCTTTCTATTATTTTAACTAAAACTAATCAGTTTGCAACCTCCTACATGCTTATTTCATTGCCAGAATCTGACTGGGAACATTAGACTAAGTGAATCAGACTGCTTGGTGATTATCCAGCTGGAACACTGTATTTCTCTCTTGTTGCCATCTCTGTAGTTTAGTGGTCTTAAGACGATGCATGCGGTCCCTCTTAGGATCCACAGAAAGGGCATTTTTAGAATGAGGCAGTTGGAGGTAGGGGCAAGAGAGGAGTAGATGACACTCTTGAAATACTGTTCCTCTGCAGCAGGAATCCAAAAGAGTTCATAAAGCAAGTAATCACTCCTCTAGCTAAACAAATTTCTAGTATTTGATTGATGCTCAGATTCACAGAGCTGAGAAAGACAAGTAAACAAGTCAATTCCCTGACTCATCATGTGATGTCTCTGAGTATCACATAAAATGCTAATGATTAAGTTAATTTAGTAAATATAATCAAGAAGTCCACCTTTATCTATTACTAACAATTCTGTTATTCATTAGCTTTTTACCTCTCACAGTTATGAAACATTGCTCTTAGTTTTTTTAAAAAAAACTGTTAACTAGAACAAGGGTTAAGAAGAGGCAAAGCAAAGGACCACCCATGATAAAAGGCTTTGAAGATTTCCTCCAGATGAATTCTAGCAACTAAGAAAACTTCTGACAGTTTCTAATTTAGACAGTCATTTGTGAGAAATGAAAAAACACCTGGTGAACAAAGTTAACTGGCTGAATGACTGCTCAGAAGAAAAAAAAACCCAAAAATGAAACTTACCAAAAAAAAAAAAAAAAACAACCCACAAAAATTTGCTTACCCCAGATTTTGCCTCTGTTTCAATTTTGTTGTCCAAAAGAAAGGAAAGCAGTGCTTACTTTCAGGCCAGATAAACAGCACTCTGAAAACCCTCTGCTGTGATTGAGATATTCCCACTTGCTTTCCACTACATGATTAAACCCTGTTTCAGCAAATATTCCAGAAAATTGCATAACTACTTAGACTATTAAAAAAAAGCAAACCAAAAACCTAAGAGCAAAAGCTTTGTGAGCACAGTCAAAATAAATTAGCTTACCAATTATTCAATTAATATCATATTACTTTAATTAATTAGCATTCTTCTGTGGGAAGGAGAGACAGCCTCCCTGATTAAAAGCCTTTATACTGCACAGAAAATGTATAGGCATGTCACTGCTCACAATCCTCTCGAATTTGGAACCTAATAAAATTCCTTCATTGTCTCTTAGCCTTTTGAATTAGGTTGGGAATATCCACTTGTGGACATTTGTGGCAACACAGAGATGTCTGGACAACATCTGAAGATCTCAGATTGCTGGAGAATACAGCCCATGTCTGTCTGAGGGATCATTTAGGTGGAAGCAGCTAGATGAAAAGAATGTTGCTGGCCATTTATGTATGTGGGAGACAAATTTACACAGAGCTCACATCAACTTTATTGTTTGGATTTTTCCTTTACAGGCAGATTAAAATGGAAGTATTGCTTGGCTTGAAACAAGAGACTCAGTAAACACATCCCTCAAAATTTTCATTCTTAATGTATCAGTAACATTTCAGTTCATTACAGTGTTATTAGTCAGTCTTCATAAAAGAGCTATGCATCTTTATTAAAAATGGAAGTTCACATCATTTTATGTTCCCATAAAAATGGGTGGTGGTAGCTTTGATTAATTTCTTCACGTACAATGAACTTTACAGCAAATTGGACAGTGTAATTCAATTCCTATTTCTGTGGATTTTTTTTTGTTGGTGGAAAATTGATATAATTCATATGTAATCGTATTGCCTTTGCAAGAGATATTTAAGAAATAATATCCTGAGGTAATGATTGCATGGCTTAATTATTAATACCATACTTTCAGGCACGACAGTGTGCACTCCTTTTATCAAGCTTGGCTTCTATCAAAAAAAATATTTCCCCTATCTCTAGTTTGTTACTTGCTGTAAGGTGTTTCTGAATTTTACACATACACACATGTGGGTGTGCATGGAGTCAGAGTACCTGATATTGGTGTGCTTCTCTTCAGAGGAAGCTTTAATTTTGGAAAGGGTGGATGACTAAAAGATAAAAAGAAGGCCAACTCAGTAGCAGAGCAGAATTATATGCACAGATTTCAAATAAGATGGGAAGGCAAATTTGAAACTGTGTGTCGGAAAAGGTGATTTTCTGGGTTAGGATAATTACTGAATCTCTAAGGAAGTTTAACTGGCCACAAATGGACCATGCTAGGAAATCTAAGGGGACAGTCCAGCATCACCAGAAGGTCTAGAAGATCCAGTGTTCTCTTTTGCTATATGAGAGGTCTGGTCACGTCTTTCTAATAATCAGATTATCCAAGTGTGCTGGGTAATCTTTAGAGATGACTATTGCTGCATTTACAGTTTTGCCTTGAGGGGTGGAAGAAAACTCTTCATCTGGTCAGAGACAATATAATATATCATTATTTCTCTGTTACTTTATGCTTAAGCCTCTGCTGGCATTGAAAATTGCTTTCCTCTACTTCTCTCTTATCTTTCTTTAATCACTTCCTGAGACCAATGCACTGAAATGAGGGAAACTTCAAACTGTACCAGCCACACATACAATATGTGCTCACAGGTGATGTTTGGAAGTGATGCTTTGCTATTACTCTTTGTCTTCATTCTAAGGCTTTGTCTTCATTCTAAGGCAAACCCCTTCAGACAAACCTCCTTTGCAAAACTGTGGACCATAGCTACTATTTTACTGAAGACAAAGGCCTTCCCAGCATAATTTGATAATCTTTTGTTGGTGTTAACCACCACAGCTGGACCCATTCTGCACTTAGACCATAGAAAATCCAGGGAACACATTTACTGAAGTTCAAATCAAAGAAAGAAGTACCTACTCAGATTACCATCAAACATACTTCATTAAATGAGTTGATGTGACAACCTCTGACTGCAAAGGCTCTTTTTTAGTACAATGGATATAATTTCCATGTAGCAGTCAATCCCAGGAGATCTTATCAGGACATTTCCCTTACTTGTCTTTTTTTCATCCAATAAAACATTTGGGTGAAGAGGCAGTCCCACAATGTTCTGGGCATTGGTGGTGAACCTACAGATAGAACAAAAAAATGTAAGAAACTGTCCTACCCAGACTCAAAATACTCTGTTAGAATGGTGATCTAAAAGAACACCTATCAATCCTTGCTTATCAAAACTAAATGGAGAAAAAAAACAGAATTTCAGACAGACAAATGCTAAATCATGCTCTCGTTTACAGATCAGTATTGACAATTGTAAATGAACCTAAAAACCTAAAATTAGAAAGTAAGATGTTGCTTGGAGAACAAATATTTTCAGTTCAGTGTGTGACAGAAGTCTAGTTCTTGGGACTGCTGATTTCTAAGTAATCTTACAGGGGTGGGTTTAGGCAGAATAGCTCACAGTAGTAGTAGGTGGAAAGGTTATTTCCAGCCTTCATCCCCTAAGAGTGGCATGCTGGTTAACCACACTCAGAAAAACAGGGTAGAAGGGAATGAGAATTTTAATGCTCTGGAGCTCCCAACAGGCCAGTCCCACATGAGTAACTTTAATTTCTGTTGGACATTTGTGGAGCCTCTCCTCAGCAGCAACGCTCTGCATGTCTAAATAGCACAGAGCTGAATGCAGGTGTGAAGAGATCTTCCATCAGTCCCTTTGCTTCACCTGGTCTTCAGATCACAGTTATTAAGAAGCTTATTGAGCTAACTAGAAAACACTCATGAATAAATGGTACAACTCAAAGAGATGCATTTATAATATTCATAGTAGTTTATCTTATATACTTATTTCATATTCCACCTGATTGTGTTTTAAATTTATATAAGTTTCTGTGTTCAGATATAAGCTAGTAAGCAGAAAACTATAAAATTGTGACTGTGCTAGAACTAAGAAATAAAGAAATATATATGCTCGCCTTCAAAGTATCACTCTGGTACAGTTTACTATTACATTTTGTTCTTCTGAGAGAGACTCTAAGTAGCAAAATGCCAGGCAATGCCCAGAACATCATATTTAAAGAAAACACAACCATTTCTCTTGTGCATACTGGAATTTTGCAGTTTGAGGAAATCTTTTATTATTTCAAGATAGCAATTCTCAGTTTCAGTTCAAAAGGATTTTTTTTTTATGCTGGCATATTATTCAAAATATTTAAAATAAGGGTATTCAAAGTCTTTATTGTCCACATGAGATCCCAACAGCTCACTTGCTCTTCCTAAAGACTTCCTGATGCTTTCAAAGCAAAAATCTTTCAGCCTGAGTCCAGGGACATCTGGGGCTTGTGAACTACTTCCAACGAGACTTCAGGAGGTATAGAAGAAAAGCAAACCAGTTGTGGAGAGACTTTAATTCACTCTATAGGTCCCAAGCCTCTACTGAGTGTTTGAAGGATGTTGAAACCCACAACTAGTTCAGGTAAGTGTAATTTAGGCCTCCTTCTTTCCTTGCTTACATCAGAGTAAACTAAAAATAGTTCCCTTTAAGCCAGCTGGTGTTGTCACTTTGTGGCGCAACATTTTAGGGCAGCATCACACCATGCTAACAAATCACAGATAAGGCTCCTCACACCAGATAAGGCTATTAGTCTGCAGCTGAATATTGGCCAGTTCTTGTTGTTTTAGAAGAAAATTGCTGCTTGTTCAATGCTGCTGAGGGAAGACATTCCTTCCAGTTTCCTGGGGTAATCTTCTTATGTCAGAGGCAGAATAAATGATTAATTTTTGGTAACTGTTCTTCTTCAAATGTCCTGACTCTTCCACTCATTATGGCCCTGAGTCAGCAAGGTACTTAAGCACACAAACAATCCACACTGCTGCTGGGGTTTCTAATGTTCTGCATGTGTGAGGTCTTTCAAGAATCAGTTTCTGAGTAGCCTTTAAATCCAGTTATAAAAGTGTGAGTGGAAATGCCCACACAGCAGCTCAGTGTCACTATTACAATGTGGGCCATACAAGCACAGTGCAATGAAAGCACATGCCAACTTTGTTCTTGACATGTGCTATTTTGTAATCAACCTAGATCTGACAAAATGTGGCTGTACTGACCATTTTACATGTGGGTGATGCACCCCAACAAATTAAATCATTTGAATTCCTTGAGATCCTTCCACCAATGACAGTGATGGTAAAAACCTACATACTTAAAATAACAAAACTGTTGTATGGTCACAGCAGAGCACTGATCCTGAATTTGGTACATGACAATAAGCAAATAAATTGGCAAAAACATAATTACACCAGATCAGGAGGAGCTAAGTTCAGAGGACTCTTGAGGCAGCATAGTGTCTCCATTGTGAGAACTCTGTAAGGGAGAGCTCTTTAAAACACAACACCCTAAGCGAGCTGCCTAATAAGACAACAGGCAAACAAATATGATTCACATCGAAAGAGGTACAGAACAGAGACAGATGAACTGGGAAAACCAGGTAAGGCATTGGAAGAAATCTTTAACTTGTACACAATGGACTGCTTCACTTTGCTAGGAGGCAAAAAATGAGCAGCTGTGGGAACTTCTTTGTTATTAGCACTGTTTCAGAAGCCGTTTTCAGAGTCCAGCTGTAAATTGGATATAAGCACTTGCCAAATGCAAGGGGAGTGGTTTCCACTTTGGTCTTTGTGTTTATTGTTTCTGCACTGGCAACAGAATTGAATTCATAGCAGCAGCAAAACAAAGACAGCTCTGAGTTATACTGCAATTCACTGCTGGAGATTTATGAATATTATTTTCCCGTAAAACCCAGCATTTTTCGCTTTACTACTTGTAACCTGTAAGTGGCATAAAACTGTGTACCTAGCAGGATTTCCTATTGCAGTGAGTGCCAAACACCAGTGTAAGAACTGCACTACATGCACATGTGGTTATAGACTATGCATAAATTGTGCCTTTATGTTTAACTTGTCTAATCAGCTCACCATATCAAAACTTAATAAGTAGCTGCTTCTCATTTAAAGGTCTAGTAAAACTTCAATTACTATGGCTGTAAGATGCCTTGTTTCGAAAAGAGCATTAAATAGTTTTATAGATATGGTTAGAAGATCTTGTGTAGTTGTTTTTATGAAAGTGAATGAGTTCATTAATAATAGGAGTCAGAGACAGAAATACAAGTTGGGAGTGGGTGAAGTATCCTGCCTTTGCATCCCTTCCTCACAGGTTTTCCTTGAAGAGCAAGTCACTTCTGCCTCCATACTGATGACCAGGCATGGCTAGACCCCAATAATACACCCAGAGGTGATGCTTTGTGAGCCACCCTTCCTCTCAGGGACAGCACTAAAGGGCCTGATTTACCATTTCTACCTGGTTTTCCACCATGAAAAAATAAATTGTCTCTGGTGCAGTTACTCTGGATTTAATTCAAAACCATGACCTGAAGCCTCTTTGTGTGAGAGTATATTAAGAAAAGGAAAAAAAAAAGTGTCTTATTCTACTCATGACTATATGAGAGCAATGAGAGGTGCATCCCACCCTCTGTGCTGAGGGCTTGGCATTGCTCTCCAGCCATGGTAGCTGCAAGCAAGGCAGGTGATTGGGCAATGAGCTTATCAGGGGACACGGAGCAGAGGTTCTCACTGCTCCACCATGCAGCTGTCTCCATAGGCACCTGGGATCTTCCCATCAGCTTCAATGGATTCTGGTCCTGATCCCAGGGAGACCAATCTTTATTTTCTTTCCCTAAAATTTGGCAAATTAGTACCCTACCTAATCAGGATTCAAGCTTCCATGTCACTTCCTCTTCCAGCAACCAGAAAATCCTGCAGGGAACTTGAATCTAACACAGAGCCCAGAGCAGAAAATTTCTTGCCTATAGTATGCACCAAGAGGAAAACATCATTTTAGATGCTGGCACCCTAAGTTAGATTTCTCTGTATCTCTGCAAGCGCTGTTGGCCAAATCTGTACTTTTTTTTTTCAAATATATTTTTTGAAAAAGGAAATCTCAGATTTACTGTAAATGCAGACGAGGAAGGCAAGAGCAGATGGGAAATGTTTAAGTTACAAACCTAAGGGAAGATTTTTCATACAAAACTCTTCAACTGCAGCTCTTAAAATAAAGAAAGATTTTCTGTTTTCCACAGTGACTCACTAAACCTTTATTTAGACAGTTGGTAAAAACACCACATCACATAATTCACTGTTTCTTTTTTTTTTAGCTTCCCCCCCCCTTTTTGCTCAGCTGCAGTTTTAGAATGATGATGGTTTTTTCCTTTTAAAATGAGGCAGGAATCTACATGAAGACATTTTGCCTTTTACTTTTTTGTTGGCAATCTAAATATAGTTTGGAGTGGCTAATATTCCTGTTCAGACCCACAGCACAGCACCCTCTGTTGCGCATATTAAGTAGGAGGATTAGAATCTTTGTGGGGGTTTTGTTCATTTTGTGGTAGACATTTTTCAGAGATGAGTTTTCACAGTCATTCAGAAATTCAAAACCAAAAAGCAGGACCCAAAACATAATGATTTGGAATAAAGAGTTCATCTTACCCATTAAGTGAGTTTCTCACTGTGCTGATTGCAGGAGGTCTAACTATTTGCGGAGCTGGACAACTTGTTTTCCACATAAGTGGCTCATGACACTTAATTTGTCTTCAGAAAGGCTGCAAGTTGCATATTTGCTGCTGTTTGCTCTCAACCAACATGCTGCTGGGTGATCATGAACACCCTTGTTTACCACTAAATCCAGCGGCAACTGAAAGTACTCAAATTTTGAGTCAGCACTTAAAACCATCAGTGGAACTTCATGGAGGGCAATGGAAGTTTCTCCCAGCACATGGACCTCATGGGATTTTGCCAATGGACCTCATGGGATTTTGCCAATTGACTGCTGCTAGCCTGATTCCAGAGGATTTTGCGCTCCCCAGTTCATTTCCTGGGAAATTAATTAAGGGCATAAACACTTCACCACATACAGCAAGCAGACATAAAATTATACAGGTTTCCCTGTGTCAGATGAAGCACTGCTAAATCAGGTTGCTTTAAAGTTTTGTCCAACAGTTCCTGGACCTCCAAATTTCTGTCATAGGTGCTACTTCTGGAAGCTGCTACCTCCAGTCCCTTGCTAGAGTATGCAGTAATGCTGCGGGGATCTGCCTGCTGAAAGAAAGCTTATTGTAACCAGTAGCTAGAAATGAAGATGACTCAAAAAACCAGAGGCTTTCAAGTTGATTACACTATATCTGCATGAGAAAAACCTTGCTCCTTGCAATGGAAATTATTCTAACTAAGATTCATTGTAAGATTCATTTTTGTGTAAGATTCTTCTTTATTCTAAGATTAATTTTTTCTTATGTTCCCAGAGATGCTGCACTGATCCCTGTGGGTCCCTTTTCTCCATAGCTGTGTGTTTTCTGCTTTTCTGCATTCCAAGGCATGTTCTCCACAGACAGTGGAGTTCAGCAACTGAAGAGCTGTGCATGAATGTCTAAGGAGCTAATGTGACCTTTGGTCATCTGATGATTTGGTACATTGCCTGTGAGGCAACTGGTGGGAGTAGCTCTGATGGGCACCACATGGGCCTAGGAAGCAGTGGGAATATAGAGAAAATATATGCAATTTAAAAGGGGAGAATAGCTCAAGAAATAGCTTTACCTGAAGAAATACCAGCCTGATAGGGAGGTTTGGTAACATGCAAAAAATGTTTAAAAAAAGAGAGAGAGGGAAAAAGGGGGAGATATTTTACTAGGAAAACAGCAGTTTCACTGGGGCCTATTTGAAGAAGCTGATAACCTTTTCCAGGAGCTTGATGGTCTCCCTCTTCTTTATGAAAAACCATGTTCATTTGAAGAAATCATCAAATAAAAAAGGTTCAGTTTCTGAGTAGAACACGAATATTTGTGGTACTAACATCTGCAGTGGCCTTTCAATTTACTAGACCAAAAGCAAAGAACAGGAGGAATTGGACCAGTCTAGTGGTTGAGAGTCTTTACGGCTTCCAAACCACACAAGAACTCATTTGTGCTGTTAGCATCAATTTATTACTTAGGGTGGCTCCAAGAAAAAAATTCTGTCTTTTTCTTAGACAAAGCACATCCAAGATATGATACTCTTACAAACTATTGCACATCGCATCTCCTATTTGCATTTCCTAAGATGCTCCAGTCTCATCCTCAGTATTTCAGAGAAGAAGTGTATAAGGACTACAGGAAAGAGGCCAGGACAGAAAGTCACACTGGCCTGAAGTGCTGACAAGCAGCAGAGTGGGAAATCAGAATCCCTTTGGTCTGCTGGTATCTAAATCCCCCCATGTCTGGGTGCCTCTGCTGTGCTGCTGATCTCTTTTCCATACCATATTAAAAAAAAAAAGTGCTTCTGTGGATTGCCTGTGAATGCCATGGTCTCTGTGTGTGTAAAATAAGAACCCATTTTATTTTCTAAGAATCCTTCTCTTTGAAGATGACCTGCTCAGAATTCATGAAATATGATGGATTTTCTTCCTCTGGCATATGGATGGTTTCTCTTTTAATTTCATCTCTCTTCAGCATGGCTCACTCTATTTCAGTCATCCTGCTGCCCACACTCATCCACCATTTCCCCTGTGCTTTGTGGACAGCTTCATGGAGCAAATCTGAAGAGAGATAGCTGAGGCTGATGCTGAGTTAAGAAACATTTAATCTTCATGCAGCTGAAAAGCAAATGAGCAGCCATTTCTCATGGTTAATTAATAGCACATGCTTTGTAAAGGGAGCTGCATCTTAGAGGCTGGACTCTCCTCTGGCTTTAGAGCAGTGTGATTCCACATGGCTCCTGTGGAGCCTCTACAGATATTTTTCACAGGGAAAATAGATTCACATCCAGTGAATAGAAATTAATGTGCACATAAGGTGGTCCAGCTGACCATGCTGTTTTCATTCAAAGTACCTAAATGCTGAGCTCCCAAAAACAGTGCCTGAAAATGTGGAAGTGGGTTTGGTAAGTGCTTCTGGAGGAATTGGATCAAACCCAATATTTCCTTAAGAATATTTAGTCTTCTTTTCAGCACTGTGGGAGGTTTGGGCTGCTGCTTTGCACATTTTTTAAGTGCCTTTCCCTTCGAGACACCTAGGGCAAAGGCCTCAGGCACTTGATGTTATCTGTTTGCATAAGAAGAGTTTTTTCCATACCACAAAAAAAAAGGAAAAAAAAAGTGCTTGTGTGGATTGCCAGTGAGTTCTGTGGACTCTGTGTGTGCAAAACTCCCACTGTCATCACCAAGAGCTGCACATAGAAAAAGAGTAGCCCATGTAATAAATAGATTTTTGAATAGAATAAAGCAGGAAGGGCCCAGAATGGTTCAGCAGATACCTAACCATGCCAGGTGTGGTGGGCAGGATGAGAATCCAGATAAAACAAATGTCAAAAGAATCTAAAGTCTTAGCTACAAAACTGAAGAGACCACAATATATATTTCAATTCTCTCAGGGGAAATTGTGCTATAAGTATACTGAAATACATTTTTTCCCCCCTCTCTCCCTAAAGTGCTTCAAAAGGCACTTTTGGGATCAATTTGCCAATCCTTGAAAAGATGCCTAGAAAGAGCAAAACGGTCAAAGATGGCATGCTTGATACTGAGAGGTAAAAGTTGTCCAGTAGCTGAAGCTGCTTAGGGCAAAGCAAATTTCCAGGTGTAAGGGGGTAATACTGTGGGGGCAACAGGAGTGAGAATGCTTTCACCCTCTGGTATCACCACACAGAGCTCTGACCTGCCCTCGCACATGAGGAGGCTGCTACGCCGGAGCTGATGAGAGAGCTCAGGACAATATCCGACTTTGGGCTCCACATTCACCACCTTCCTCACAGGAGTGGACTTTTGGGCTGGCAGGCCAAGGACTAAACCAGGAATACCAGGAATGTCATCGTGCCTGCCTCCCTGTGACACTAAAGGTGGCACCTCTTCTTTTCCTGGTGGAGACCTCCAGTCTGGCGGTCAGTGCAGCAGCAATCTGTGATTGTTTGTTTGTGCTCATCCTGCTGATCCTGCAGTCCATATATTGACTCGTCTGGGAGTCTCAGCTTCCAGCCATTCTAAGGTCACTCCTGTCCCCATCTCCTAACCCACATTTTCTGTTTGTGTGGTTGAGCATCTGTCTGCAGGGCACACCACCTTGTGTGGAAGCCTGGATGCCTTCAGAGCAGGCAGCTGCATTTGCAGAAGCTGGATAGAAGTCAGATGCTTAAAAAAAATCTCTGGAAATCTTAGAGGTTTATGGCTTTGAAGACACTGAAAAAAGACACAAACCAACAAGCCTCCCCACCTTTAAAGATGTGCTTGGCAGAGTGTTATAAACAAATAAAACCAGTTTGCCTGTGGGATATTTGATTCTCCTTGGAGATCTGCTTGCTTCTATGCAGGTGGTACCAGCTGATGCTGAGCAAGGAGTGATAGTGTCTGGGGAAAAGGACAAAGAAATACTCCAGACTTTTCTATCCAGTGGAGAGGTTGAGGTGGAAACACTGAGAAGCACCACACCAAAACCAAGCCAAAACAATACAAAATCAGTGAAAAAAAAAAAAAGAAAAAGAAAGAAAAGAAAGTAATTCTGCTTGGACAATATAATCTCTTTTAAAATTGACCCTCTTTACTGTCCAACTGATTTCATGTTTTCATGTCTTTGTTTGGACATTTAATCAGCTTCTCTCAGTGTTTATCTGTGTGCTAAGTTGCACTGGTTTTATCTGAGTGTGAACTGATTTCATTAAATCACTGCAAGCTGGATACTTTTACTGTACTTTGTACCATTTTTATTTCTGTTTACTCTAAATTAATTAGCACCAGTGTCAGGCTGGAGCAAAGCACATCATTCTTCAGCATAATAAGGGTCCATTGGTTTAACTAAATCAGCACAAGTTCCAATTTAAGAGCAGCCAGAGTGGGCCAGGCTGAAATCCACTGCTATCCTGGTGATCAGAATATTCCAAAGCAGTACTCTGGTATGGGCACAGCGAGAGGACGAGCACATGACATAGCCTTTTTATGAATCAGGGGCTTCATCTCTTTTTGCTTGTGGATGCTCTATTTTGATAGGACTTTTTGACTTATTTTCCCTTTTGTTTTTTCCAAGGGAGTGTTCATCTCAACACTTGTAGTAGTGTTCTAGTGATGAACACTTGTAGTAGTGTTCATCTCAACACTACCCAGTCAATTAGGCATCTAACAAAGGGGGTTTTCTCATTCTGCTCTTGTGTAGGTGTGTTGAAAGTTTTCTTAAGGAAAAATCCCCTCTTGCTCCTACATTTCTAATGTGTTTGGGATCCACTCTTTCCAGCTGTTAGCATTAGGTGGCCCCACCTTCTCCTTGGTAAAATGCAATTCAAAGAATAAAATGTGGTTTTTTTGATACTTGTCCAAGCTTCTGCTAAATCAAATATTTAGTATCTCTAGAGCAGATTAAAGCGTCCCTCATTTAATAAACATTGTTTAATATTGCCCTGACTTCTCAGCTTGTACCTTTCAAGCAAGACAATAAAACTCCCACACAGGCAGCTGGCACTATGTGTGTTTGTACACAAAAATGAAGAAGCAGCAAACAACTGTGTGTGGATGAAGGCTGAACTTTCCTCCACCAACCAGCCTGAGATCCTTCCAGGATTTTGTTTCAGTTTTGTCTCTCTTTCCCAGAAGCCACATTTGCTGCCTTTGCTGGCAGGTTTGGCAACCTGATGTCACTTATGTTGTTAAAAGCTGCAAGTAGCAATTCCCACCAGAGAAGGTGGCTTCTCCCACCCCATCCTGGGTAACCCAGGGCTTGTAGCTCTTTGCTTCTGATATGTTCACTGCACAGCTATAAAAGAGGCACCTTTTTCCTTTCCCCATCCTGGCTGAATGAGCACGGAGGATGCTTTGGTCCAGAGAGTGGCTTGCATCACCTCTGGGGAGGCAGTCCCCTGATGTGGGCTGAGGTGGAGGCAGCATCACCACAGCAGCATGGTAAGGTGGAAAACAATCACCTCTCTTAAATCCTGAGCCTTGTCTGCCTCTGAACATGGGACTTGGTCTCCATGAGGCAAGGGGGGTTGGGAGGGAGTGGCAGAGAGGGCAGGGGTTGCAGGCAGACCCAGGTGCTGTTGTACACTGTATAAGATAACCTGAGCAGAAGCTTCCCTTCCTGCTCACCAACAGGCAACACTTCACCTCTGTTGTGCCAAGAGGTTTTCATTTCACTATGCCTGGCATAAACTTTCAAGATCTTAACGTATTATGTCAGGAAAATGAGCTTTATTTCATACTCCCAGCATCTGGTGCTAGTGAGGAAGAGAGAGAGAGAGGAGGAGCAGAAGGATGCTATTACAAGGAGCTCTGCTGTGGAAAAAACACCTGGACCTTTTGCCCCTGCAAGAGCAATCGAATGCAGAGCCTCTGTCACTTGCTAGGGACTATCACCTTCCCCCTGGCACTGCAGGGATGGGCCTGATGGGCCAGATTTAATGAGGAAAACGATGTTGTAGGGGATGCAGGGAAGGCCCAGGGCTCCACATGTTCCCTCATGATGCTGGGGGTACAGCTGGGCGAAAAAAGCAGCCCCAGAGATCTTGGCAAGTGTGAAACATTGGTCTTGCTTGGGCTGAACTCTGCCACTGGGTCAGTGGGCACCAGCATTGCCCCAGCTTCAGAGGGAGCAGCCCTGCTGTGTCACAGTATTCATGTGCCCAGAGAGTACTGGGACACAGGTGCCTCTTGCCTTAGTAATTTATTCTTAGTATTATTTTTTTCCAGGTAACATTTTGAAACCCACTCCTAACCCACTTTCAGCTCATGGGAGGAAAAGTGGAAGATTTCCACGAAAATCTCAATAGTTTCAGGTTTTTATCCAACAACAGGATATGGATTTCAAATCTGCAATATTTATATATAGAGAGAGGGAAAGAGAGAGAGAGAGAAGGATAGTGACATAACTGTAAAAGGAAAAGCAATTTACTGTCTGATTTTTATTACATGTATTCTCAGCAGGCAAACAAAATGTATTCACCCACCCCAGTGACCAGAAAACAATATATTTCAACTCTTATCAGACACAGGCATTGACTCAAGGCAGGGGCCTAGGGTTACCCATCCCAATACAGCCTTCAGATTCGGCACAATTGATACATGAACAAAGGTTTTGGTGCATGTCCTGACCTTTTAAAATGCCTTTCACTCATTGTCTCAGGTCCTTAGATGAGAAAACTTGCTCTGTAGTCTGCCAGCAGCCCATGGGTGGTTACAGGGGTTTTCCCACTGCTTTTGTGTAACACAGCTTTGTTGGCCTCGCAGCAGCACATACACCCAAGGAAGCTCTTGTGCAATGTCCTTGGATAGCTCTTGGCTTTTGGGAGGAGTCTAGGTCCCCTTATAGTTTGAAGAGCTGCTGTCTGCCTTTTGGGTTGACTCAGCCTCATGGCAATGCCAATGGCTGTTTTGTGAAAGCTGTGCCATGCAAGGCCTCTTTATGATGGGGCTTTTTAAACTTCTGAACTTGACTTTCAGAGAGTGAAAGGAAGAACGACCTGGCTCCCCAAGCTGCCATCCACAGGCCGTGGACAAGAGCCCGCCTTGAGGAAAGCACAGGGCTGACAGCCTAGCTCCAGTCACTGGCTGAAGCAGGTGACTGGGCACATCTGGCCTGACCTCTGGATACGTGCCCTTGGGGACAGGCACAACCTCAGGGCACCAAAGATGGTCACTGCAAAGGAGGGCACCGAGCCCCCAGTGCCGACACTTCTGCCCCAGGAGGAGCTCAGGCCCTGAGCACGTTTCCCTCTGCTGCTGGGGACAGCTGCCCTGAGAAAGCCTGTGGCCTCCCTGTGCCCATCCATCCAGACAGAGCTTCCTACTTGGAGATCAGCACGTTTGTCAGGATGGTTTCCTCCTGCTGGCTTCCACCTTGCCATAAAGCTGCGATCACACCTTCAAACAACCCCTTGTTCATGGAACGTATTTCAAAGACTGGCAGGTCTGGCTGGCAGAATGGGGTCCCATATATGAATTAAAGTCTTTACTTTTTTCTTCCAGAAGTTTTCAAGAGTGCTAGTGACAGAAGAGGAAGGGAGGGAGGCAAATTAAAAACTTTTTATACATTAGGAAGGTAAATGAAGCAAGTGAATGCAAAGACAAAGAGATGAAAGTCATATTTTATGGTAAACATCATGCAAGAGCTTCTCATTGGTGATGGGTGCGCAAAATAAGACACCAGAAGCCAATAAAAGGAATGGTTGTTAATACTCTGTCTAGAAATGATAGTTAGTACTGTGACTTTCTTTTTTTCCCCCACTGATTAAATAATTTATATCAGAATACTTTTGTAATTTGAGTCTGTCAGATGGGAGCTCTTTTATATATAAATATATTTTTTTCTTTCCTGCTTTCTAATTAGCAAGGTACAAAAGAGAACAGTAATGTATTACACGAGTGGAGAAGTGACATTGTCTGGAGAGCCTGGCTGTGTCCCGATTCCCAACAAGGAGTGCTGCGATACTGTGCTCGGGAAGCCCAGACTCCCCTCCTTTCAGCAGCTAAAGAGTTAAAGAGACAGATCAAAGTGAGAAAAAGGGAAAATATTCCTTTCAGGCTTTGAAACACTGTTGCCACCATGGAGAAGAGTAGTAGAAAATTAATAAGGTGGTGTTGGAGCAGATGCATGACCTGCAGTATAGTACAGAGGGCAAGAGTTCAAATATAAATAAATATGTATGGCTGTGCTATGTCTTATTAGATAAGAGTGCTGTCTCGTAAGCAGTTTAGGTGCAGCGAAGTGGCATCTGTAGTACTTGTGAGACAAGGAGCTGTACCATAAACAAGCCTTCTGATTAAGCCAGGGATTTTCTAAGAGGCCAGCAAGAGCCAGAAGGGAGATTCACGGTTCCAGCTCTCTGGGATCAAGGCATCAGGCGTGGCGGGGGAGAGGGGGTGAGTCTCCTGCAGTGATCCTGGCAGGATTGCCATCATTTGGGAGGCAGGACCACTGGGTTCAGCATCCCAAAAGATTCCCCGTGAACAAAACTCCCTTCTGTTTAAAAGCAGAAGTTAAAATGCCATACTACAAGGTGCACCGCAGATGTTAAGCCTCCTCAGCTTCCATTTCTCCAGATCAAAACTTCAGGAGACATCCTCTTACACAGTATATAGATCTGGGGGATGCATCTCAGAGTCATTGTTGAACATCCCAAAGCCAGTAAGTGCTGGGACCAGGGGACAGTGATGGCAACTGATGCAGACCCCAGCCTTCTCTGAGAAAAGCCTGAGCTCCTTTGTGTTCAGATCGACCTCAAGTAAACCTAACAGAAATCATCTCACAATAATTTCTCAGCCACAGGCTAATTTGAAAGTTATATTTAAAGGTATATCACTATGATGAACTCTGTTGGGGTTTTTTTCGTCCTTGTGGAATTACTTGTGAAAAGAAAGGAAGCAGCATTTAAGACCGAACTGAACTGATTACAAGCAGTCTTAGGGAAAAAAAAAAATTGCCACAGACAAAATAGAGATTATCATACTTTATCAGTTACAAATAAACTTCACCTCAGGTTTTCCACTTGAGTTGAGCTTCCCTTCTATTTTTCAGCAAAATATTTCTCAAATAGTTCCAATGACCCAAAAGAAGCATTTTTCACAAGATTAATTTCTCTGCTGCAGAAGTTCATTTATCCCAAGGCGGACTCCGGCACAGACACGGGCAAGGCTTGTCAGGTAATGTGGAAACAAAGGTAGGCAAAAGACAGAATTGGTTCCACGCAAGTTTTACCCCTCCCCACAGCACCTCCCTTCTTTACTTTTATAGAGGGGGATTAGTGACATGGATAAGCCACGGGAGTAAAGCTCACGTGGTTTGTACATGTCACCAGAACCCCTACAGAAAAATGCAGCTTTATAATATGTACAATTTCGGTTTAGTTTATTATTTATAATACCTGGGTACCAACAAAAAAGCTCAGACACTAATGCAAAGTTTTTAATTTCTTAGTGCGTTGACATCACTTACTGTCTTTCTCAATGTATTTTTATTTGTTTGATCTTCTATAAATTTTTCTCTTTGTTCTTCAGATGGAATAGCAAATCTAGTTCATTCTGAAGACATTCTGCTGCTATAAACTAACTGAAAAATCTTTAAAAATTTAGAGTTTTAAGTGTTATATCATGTCCAATAAGAATATTTGTATCATTACAGGACATGGTATCACCTAATTCTGTGGGAATATGAAATTCCACTAATATATAAGATTATCTATTTTAATTATTTTAACGCAGATAATCTATTGGAGTAAAGGAACTAAACATTTTTTTCCTATTCCTGCTCTGTTTCAGTGTGATTTTGGCTACATCAACATTTGCAAACCTTTCTTTCTTTATAACACCTTCATATCGAGGCACCACAGCTGAAGCTTTTAGTGCAGGTTCTGTTCATGGAGTCAGATTTCTAAGGTTGTGGCACTTGCTGACTGCCTGTCCTACTTTCATCTTACCCTGGCTGTGGCTGAGCCCATTAATATTTTGAAGTGAAGCTGGAAGGTATCTCTTTCCATAGACCTGTGATCAGACCAGGTATTCAGCTGTCTAGGAAAAGAAAAGGGACAATGGTGGCTGACAGTAGGTGAAAATTTGAGGATTTAGGGTTTTGAGTGGGGAAATTTGATCAGGTCCTGAGCAGGAGGAACTGGTTTGGGCAGAAGAGGGGTAGAAAGCATCAGGATAGAAGGAGGAAGGGCATAGGAGGCAAGGCTTACTTGAGGGCCTGAGTTTTTCACCCAGCACGTGGCCACAGAGGACATCCAGACAAGTGTCTTTGACTTGAATCCCACCAGGATCAGGAAAATGGGCTCAGGAGCATTGTTCTCCCTCACTATTCTTGCCTGTTACCTCCTCCACCACCTTCTCAGCAGGGCCTGTTGCCACTCCAGCTACAAAGCACCTCAGCCTCTTCCTTTACCACTGAGAGCCCTCCTGACCAGCCCCTTTACCTTCTCCAGGCACACAGCATCCCTCTAGTCTACATTCTCACATTATTATGTATTCTCTTCCTACACACACACACACATGGAGAGAGAGAGAGTTAAAAGAAATCAATGAAGAATCAGTGGCCAGTAGAATGATGAATAATAAAAGAACACTCTAAAAAGAGCAAAAAACCTGTGAACAGTTGTGGGACCGTTGCTAGAGACAGCTCACAGCATTGCAGGGTTTAACAAAGGAAGATCAGAAGTGTTGACTAGACACTTTTGTTCTGAATTCGCAATGAAGCTGGAGGGTGTATCTATCCCGTCTGACGTTTCTGCAGGAGCAGAACGTTTATCTCTGCAACAAAGGAAGATCTGAGGCAGCACCTGCTAAAATTAAGCTTTCCCAAAAACAGCTCTATTAATTTGTACTCTGGAGTTTTAAAGCGAGTGGCTAAGGAACTTTCTGAAACACCCTCATTAATAATTCACAGATGTTGGGAGAATGAGTTAATTTTGGAGCCTGGAGGTCAGCAAACACTGCTCTAAAGGAAAAAAAAGAACCTGCTAGAAAGAAGAGAAAAAAGAAAGTAATAGAGAGAAGTAGAAAACCAGCAAGGCTGACAGCTCCAGATACATCCTGAAAACAAATTTTTAGGGCAACTATAATGAAACATTTAGAGTCTAAATACATATGCACATACTCATATAAAACAGAGGCTAGCTATAAAAAGTGTCAAGTGGTAGTTCAAGTCCTTCCCTGATATTTAAGAAGTGAGGTTTCCTAAACTCATATTATCAAGGCTATTGCCCAGGCATCCAAATGATAGTTTGGTGCCTGTGTTCTGCTCACAGTTGGAGGCTGATCTGGGGAGGCCCCTGTGCCAGGTGTCCCTGCATTCTCAGGGAGGACACAGTGGTCCCACGTGGCTCCACAGGGCCATGCTGCACAAGGCACCCATGGGAACACGTGGGCAGCCCTCCAGGCCTTGCCCAGGTGTTTGAAGTGAGGCTGACGGCACATTTGAGGTCAAGAAGAAGCTTGTCTTTGGACCATGGGGGCAAAACCTGGAGTTGCATCTCTGTGGCTTCAGCAACCCAAATGGCTGCTGCCAGGTAGGGGTCTCAAATCCCTACTTTTGTTTTAGAGGATCCACTTTCTTGCAAAACTAAACGGCATTTTTATGATTATTTCCAGTTGTTACATGATTCTTATTATAGTTCAGCACTGACGTCAGCAATAAACAATAATAGGATTGTGAACTATTGCTCTTTCTAATAAAATTATGTTTCTTCTCTGTATTATAAATCTAATAGCTATTACATCAGTACCCATAAATATATATCATTGCTTACCTTTTTAATATATACAGGGCATTGCATGCCCCAACAGAAAATAATAAGATTTTTTTTTATAAGTTAGCCACAGCCATTATTAGATCATGAATGCCTAATAAGTAGAAGTAGAAGATATAATTAATGGACAGTTTTCATATCGTTTCTCCTTTTGAAGGAAGAGAAAGAGGCGGCTTTCACCTGCTTTTCTTTCCAAACTAGAGCTGCAGCCTATATCCTGTCCTCTGTGTTTCTCCACACTTTTCTTTATAATTTCTTTCCCTTTCTTTTTTGAGGCTAAATGCTGGTAAAAGAGTACTGCACAAGGCAGTGCAATTTCTCTGGTGCAGTGCTATCAAAATCCCTCTCTTCCTTTAGAAAGAGCCAAGAATTAGCCTTTTCCTCCGCTGTTTGATGCTGATGCACATACTTGCTCGTGGCCAAGCATCTGGAGTGCCTCTCTTGCTCTCTGTAGGGGATGCCCCTTTCACAGCCCCCCCATTTTTTTGTGATGCCCGCATTGTCCGTGCCCTCCCAGGTGATCGAACCTCCTGATGCCCTTCCCAGGTCTCTGGGGTGTGAGTGCCTGAAGGCTTGTGACAGAGGCACATGTCCCAGGCAGGGTGACCAGCCCAGCCATTTCCCAAAGCCCCCAGCCCGGTATCCCTCTGTGAGCCCATGGAGCCTTTCTGGAGAGGACGTGCCTGGCAGCACCCCGGGGCAGCCCATGACATGGACACGGCTGTGATCTATGGAAACGTGTGCAAGATCTGTATAAATAAGGCAGATTCCCCCCTCCACCCCCCTCCTCCTCCTCCTCCTCCTGCTCCTCCTCCTCCTCTCCTCTCTCTCAGCACTGATTAATGTGTTGAATGAAACCTTTAAATGTTTGATTTCAAAGCAGAGGGATTTTTCCCCCCTTCTTTCCGCCTATCTGTAAAGAAGGGAAAAAAAAAATCCGCGATCATGTGGGAAATGTTGATTTTAATGGAAAAATTGCATTGTGCTGACTTTCATAGAGTAGAAAATCCACAGAGTGAGACTTCAGGCTTGGCACCTGCTCCAGAACCTTCCTGATGAAGCAAAGGTTGTCTTCATTAAGAGCATTAATATTCATGCAGCATGGTAATTTTGACACAGAAAAGGTCTCTGTAACCTTTTCTTGTGTGAGAATTTTTTACTTCTCAAGGAAATTACAGTCCAGCAATGACTTAATTAATGCTGGGTTTCTTCAGCGGATTTTGAAGAGCTGTCAGTTTGGGCTTGCAGTAGCTGTCAAGCAGGGAGAGGGCTCTGGCTAGGTAGATTGAAGGGAAGGAGGGAAGACACCGAGCCCCCAGCGCAGATCTTTGGGGCCGGGGTGGAGTAATGGGGGGGAGGTTTGGGGGCACACACACCTCCCACATTAGTTTTAATTTACCTGCTTTCCCCACTGCTGGCTCTTTTATTACTGGTTTAAAGAACACAGCTTGAATTAGTCCTTCATTTCTTACTCAGCTTATTTGTTATTTGTATTGTTATTACTACTGTTTTATAAAATTCATTTTGCTCTCCTCCTCCTTCTCCTCTGGAAGTTCTCAGGAGAAGCCCCCTTTGGATATTGCACAGCCACTGTTGCAATGCAGGGGAGAAAGAGAGAAGGCTCCTTCTTCTTTTAACAAAATATTTATATATGTGCATATACATACGTAATCAGATAAAAATACTCTAAAGAAATGAGATGTGCTGCCAAAGAGGAGCAGCGGCAAGCGGTATTTTTTTTTAAATCAAAGTTTACATTCTTCCCCAGTGATGTCAGTCATGTTTGCAGACAGGGCATTTCGCACAGAGGAGAAGGAGGGAGCTTCTGCTTTCTCCTTCTTTTCCTTCGTTTGAATTTTTTGAGTATGTTTTCGAGACAACTTTTTAGGATCTCTCTTTCCCCGACACTGTTTTGTTTTTCTTTTTCCAGATTGCTCTGATGCGTCCTGTCAACTTTCCCAAATGCAGGAGTTCTCTCAGTGCAGTACTTTTCTGCCTTCAGTCCCTCTGCTTATCCCTCTCTGCCAAGGCACATTGCATCACCAGGGAGCTGCACCACAGCCTCCTCCTTCCCACTGAACAAGATGAAGGGGACTTCAGCAAGACCTTGAAGGCAAATGCAACTCAACACTCCAGCTGCAAATCCCCCTCCACCTTCAAAAATCTTTGAGAAGAAATGGAATCTTTGCTTCTGTACCAAAAACTTTCAAAATAATCACGCTTTCTTTGCTAGCCATATTCAAAGTATGTTTCACCTGGAAATTAGTGGCCCTAAGGCAAGGCTCTCTTAGTTTTCAAAATCTGGATGAAAGACCCTCATTCCCAGCACCAGGAAATGCAAGAGATTTTTGGTTATTCTCTAGTCTAAATGAGGCAGTAGTGTTAGGCCAGCACTTTGTTTAAAGGTGATGCAGGAGGCTAAAATGAACATTTAAATAACGACCTTGAGGTATGAGCATTTTGAATATTTTAAGAAGGGAGACTGCATATGACATTCATTTCAGCCAGCTGTAGCCCTTTGTTTTTTATTTCTTGTGCTGTCAGAAGTGAAACTCAGAAATGAAATCCCAATGATGTGCTGGTCCAAATTTCTGTTTCAGAAATTTTTGGGCACCTTGCACCCAAAAGCATGCTGCAAAGCAAGTGAAACCAAGGCTAATGGCACAACGATGTGCTGAATGACATAAGTAACAAAACTGTAGGACATCTTGCTGAAAAATATACATTATACTATATGTGCATGTGGGTAAGTATATAGATATTTTTAAATAACTTGCACATTCTCTTCTCTTCATTTTACCTCTTCTTTAGCCACTGATCATTTGCTGTGGACAGTCCTAGCTTGCAGGACTGACTGGGCTCCAAACCAGAGGAAATTGATACCTGAAGAAAACCCCAAAGAAAGTGATCAAGGAAAGGAAATGTGTTCTGTGGCCACCTAGACTCTAAATCTCTAAAGAGTTCTTCACCACCCCTCAACAATGCTAAAAAGGGAGATGCTGCTGAAATATGACTGGTTTGGGCAACAAATTGAGCCTTTGTTGTACGTTGGGTAAGGTGATAAGATAGTCAATAGAGTGGAGAGAATACCAGAGTGCCAGTCAGGGTTTGATCTCTTTCTAAGTTTTGGCCTCTTTCTAGGTTTGCTGTCATTAGACACCACCTTCCTCCACCCTGCCTGCCCGGTGCTGTCCGGAAGCACTCAGGTGCCTTACCTGGGCTGATCCACTTGTTTCAGAGGTTACACCTACTTATTCACCTTTTAATATAGTAATAACTCACGTTTTGCCAAGTCCTAATCAGCACTTTTCCTAAGGATGATCTCACAACACTGGAGTCCAAGTGAAGAGATGGCAGCAGTCGAGGGGACTAGGGACCAGGATCAACTGATCTGAAAATGTCACAAATGAAAAACATATCTGGTCCCATTGACACCCAAATTGAGACTGCTTCCAATTTCTGATTCCTCACAAAAGCCACACACCTCTGGAAGGATCCTTCTTTTGCTGAAGAGCAGCGGTTTCTTGCAGAATGTGGCTTCAGTAATAAACCATTTGATCCAGTGCAACATCCAGTTCCACTTCACAAACCTCTCCAGCTTGCCTTTCCCGTACAAGAGAAAAGAGACAAGAACATTTTCCTGATCAAAATATGACCTCTTTTCAGGTACTGAAGCTGTGCTGGAGTAAAATGTGGCTTTATTTATGCGCACAGGCTGGAAGGATTGCTGCAAGGGGAATTTTCTAGTCCAGGGGACAAATAATAGGAGTTGTATTTCTTATCATCACAGCAAATGAAATAAATACCCAATATTTCTTCCTCTTAACAAAGTAAGTAATTAGCAGTGCCATAGTCAAGGGAACATGCAGGTAAATGGAGCAATAATTGGGGTGATACAACACTTGCCCACTTCTCAGATGAGGGATAAGGAGCAGGCCAGAAGTGAACCCGCATTTTATTTACTGCTACACCACTGGTAATTAGACAGCTTGCCATAATGGATTAGCAGCAACCAGTGACACCCCTTATCCCTGGCAGACAGAGCAGTGTGCGCCACAGAAGAAGCTGTTAAAGGCCAAGAAATACAAGTGTGTAAAAGATAAGAATAGCAAGTGCCCTCCCCATGTCAGGCTGACTGGGAGTTGAAAGCAAGCAAGAAAGTCAATCTTAAAATATGCCAGTTAATTTTAATGACATTGAAATTTTACTGACAAGTCTGAAGTATTTTAAGTAATGTCAGAATTATCTTACTTGGGAGAAAACTGAATTTTTATGATCTTTTTTTTATGTATAAGCTGCATTACTGTTTTATGAGGGAAGCCTGTCAATTTGCCTGCTTTGAACAAAACACCTCTGCAGAGATGTACCCTTTGCACTATATATTCTGCTCCATCCCCAGTGGAAGAGGGTATGTCGGGAAGGATCCGCATGGGCTGCGCTCACGGCTGTGCTGTCTGCACAACCTCACTGCCAGCCTGGAGCCAGGCTGATCGACAGCAGCTCCCACACCCTGGGGCAATCCCTCCCAAGGCACGGTGCCTTTGATGGAGCCCTGCTCTGCCAGCACTGTCGTTTTCCCAGCGTGAGCCTGGCCTTGCACAGGGATGCTCTCACCAAGGCAGCGTGAGCATCGGCACGAGGAGTATGGAGCCTTGCATCATCCCAGGTGAATGAGAGAGGGCCTTGGCTTGTTCACTTGATTGACTGATTGATGATCTTACAGCCAGCTTATAAATCTTCACTCACCTCCATGTCTTTCTCTGGACTGAGCACCAAGGAAATACCTACCTCTCCTCCCTGCGATGCACAGGGACTGGGAAGCTTCCCAGCTAATGCATCCACCCAACCTCTTCAGGGAAAAAAGAGGGGCCATAGGATTTAATAGTCTACCATGCAGTGCTGTTGGGATTTTTAAAACCATTTGGTTGACATTAGCACTGGTTTTATTCCTGAGCAGCCATCCAGTTAATACATAAACACACACACAGACACACACACAAACGAGTACCTAGGTGCACATCCCAGCCCTGCAGAAGCAATGTCTAATTCAGCAAGAAATGAAACCCAAACTTCTCCTCAGAGCTGGGATATTCCCTCCTGGGGTCTTGGTGCCTGTGGTCTTTTTCTTAGACCAGCAACATTGTCTTTACATCTTCTCCAGATGCTTTCTACCAACAGATCTTGCTCACGCTATTTTTCTGGCCCCATCTGAGGGTCCCTAGTCACCTGCTACCCTGCTCTGCAGCCTGGTTAGTGCAAGTGCCGGTGGAGAGAGCAATACTTGCTCCTTCCCACTCTCTGTTTCCCCACTTTATGAAGGCACCTCTCCTGTGCAGTGTTCAGCCCCCAGCAGCCCCTGGTCACCCATGTCAGGGCACAGGCTGATCTGGTGGTTTAACCTTTTGGCAATGACTGTAGGATGTAATCTGGTGGTTTTAACAGTAATCCCATCCTCCATTAAAAGGTTATAGACTTTGAAAACGGTCTCTGTAGACCCTGCTGTGTTCATCCCTACAAAGTTCGATGCTTTTTCCAATGTGCAAAGCCCATCATGGAAATTCTTCCCCTCTGCCTCTCCCCCTCACTCCTGTCGGCCACATGACAGCCAACATGACTCCCAGCTTGGGGAGGCATTCAGCAGGGCCCCATGCCCTAGCTGGATAAAAACCCCTTCCTTCTGCTGGTGGGCCTCCCTCCCACTCCTATTCCCCACTGCCAATCTCTCTATCCTGCTTAATAGCATTACAGCCATGAAATATGATTTTCTTCCAGTTGGGAATAGGAATTTTGCCATGTTTTGCTGAGAAGCACATTTAATATAAATAATTCCTACTGTTCACAGGCTCCCACTTTTATGTAAAGGTTTATGCTGAGCCCACAGCAAAGAATTTTGGAAAAGGCTATTCATTAAGACCCTTACTTGTCTGTCACCTCCAGAGATCCCCCACTGGCAGAAGAGGTCATGTAATGTCTTATTTATACCAATCCTTGCAGAATTAATTTTCTCCACACCATTTTTGCACACACCTGGGCGTTTTTTCCTCATTTCTCTATTTGTGGTGCTTTTTTGATTTTTTTCCCCACCCCAAGTTGCTTGTTCTGATCCTAGCATGAAACATCCAACCTTTTAAAGAAATCATTCATTTTTTTTAAAGGTTGAACATGTCATAGGAAGTTGGTGCACCTAATATTAAATCCCAGCTGTTTCTTTCAAAGTTCTTGAGCACTGGGTAACTTGCAGAGGTGCTCAAGCACAGAGGGTCAACGTGGTACAGAAAACCACAATGGAAACCTATTTTTTGAAATGCATTTTCAAAAGAGTTGTGTTTAAGTTTGGGATCTGCTTTGCTATGTGGTTACTCATTCGAGGGGTCAAAGCCACAGCCAAGGAATGCTGCAGTAGCCCTGTTAGGGCCGTAGAGGCACAGAAATGTCCAAAACGAGGGCTGAATCCTCTTAGCTTGTGTACCTCAGCTAGAGTCTAAAGACGATGCACAAGGTTCAGGAATGGGCTGTGACAGTTCTGCTGTTTCCCAGGTGCTCCCCAGGAGCTGTTCAGAGGAGTCCTCATCACAAATACGCCACCACACCATGGATCTTTGCTGGCAGCCTTGGTGCTGGCACTGGCAGCTGTCCTGTCACCAAGGCAGCACTGACACCAGCAGCTAATCAGGGCACCCTAGTCAGGTGGAAGAAGGCTCAAGCACCAGTGAAATGATTTTTACACCTCCAGTTTATGCAACTGCATTTGGTGCTTGGTTTTATGTGAGTTCCATGGCTGTAAATGCCAGTGTCTGTGCTGTAGCCCAGGGCTTAGCAAAGAGGGCAAACAGAAGAAGAAAACACTACAGAAGGACAAAAAAAGAGAAAAAAGTAGAAAAGTGACCCACTTTGAGCAGGAGTGCTCTTTGTGAGCTCACAGAGCTGGCAGCCATGGGGAGGCCACTAGGAACAATCACCTGGAAAATGCACATCCTGCATGCCTGGCCCTGGGCTTGGAGGAACTGCTGAAAAATGTGTTTCCCCTTCCCAGCTCAGCCTCAAGCCCAAACCCGACCCTGGCAGAGCAGTTTAATGACCTGGCATGGTTGGCTTTAGCAACCAGCACTCTTCATGGTTTGGAAATGTCACACCCTCAAATGCCTTTCCTGTGAGCTGGGGGACAGAACCGAGTACCTCTGCCACCAAGCACAGGTGTGTGCTCATGGTTAAAGGTGTCCACTGACACACAACAAATCAGGAGTTACTTTTTCAGAAGCCACAAAACAGAATCTAGCAGACCATTCTTAGCATGTGGTTGGGTGGGGACACAGGCTCAAAACAGGCAAAAGAGACCCAGCAATGGTGGGTGGTGGGTGAGAGCTGAAAGCTCAGCCTAAGGAGCCTAAGCAGCAGCAAGAGAAAGATGGAAGTGAGAAGGAAAGTGGAAGTAAGGAGAGCTCTGGATATCTCAAGAAGAGACAGCTCACAGGACAGGACATTTTGACAGATAATGATGAGTGATGGGGAAGCAGCCTTACTGCAAAAGGCAGGCATGCAAGGACAGGGAAAAACTTCATGGTATATTTACACAGAAGAACTGATAATTTATAAACCATGTGAGGAAGGGATTTTAAAAATTAGCTGGTAATTTTGGGCACCATATGGAAGAGCTGACAGACTGAGACACCTTCAAGTTATTTGACTGTTTCATTTTTGGAAAATGAGACATCCACAAGTTCTCTCAGGTTTTACCTGCATCACCTCTGTCCAAACTTCTAGCACCAGACCCAGACTAATGCTGATCTCCTGGAGTACTTGTCCTCATTTCTGAATCAAGTGGCTTGAGAGTGAGCTGTGGTTGCAGTGGTCTGCACCTCCACACAACACCCAGCCAGGCCCCACATGGATGCTCCTGTAGCCCTTGTCCTCAATCCAGGCAACTCTCCAGGTGACAGAAAGGCAGAGGAGGCAGGTCAGGTTTAGCAGTGCCCCGCTGCTCTCACAGAGTTATTCCTTGTTCATTCATGTCTAGTTTTCCCTTCACAGCCCTGTTAAGAGCACCCTGAGTCCCCCAGAAACTTGTACCAGGATAGCCCGTGCAGCAGTGAAGATGCAAAGATCAGCCCTGCAGAAGCTGTGCTGCCCCGTGGCCTGGCAGGGCCTGCAAAGGCTACAGGATGAATTTTTTTTTTTTTTTAATTTAACCTTGCTTAACCCTTGAGCTTGGGCTACTTTCAGCTGCCCCAAAATGATTGATAAAAGACTCTGCACGGTATCACTGATCTCGGGGGCAGTGCAAGCTGTTTGGGTTCCGTGCGCACATATGGAAGAGCTTTGGAGTGTCAGATCCAATACTCAATCGCTGTATCAGCAAAGGTGCAGTGAAATGCACTTTACTGCTCCTTGAATATGTTGTATTTAAGATTGCCCAGAAGAGGACTCAAGTCTCAGGGCCATTATTTGGTTAAAAACTTGGAGAAGTAATTTTCCCGCTTGTGCTATTAAGCATGTGGTTTTCTTTATTTTGAGATCTCACTTTGCCTGGGTATATACACCCATATATCTCACAATGCTTGTATGGAAACCATACACAATAACACAACAGCCTTATGTACTGTTAGGGCTGGTTTTAAAATTTACGGGGTACAACTCTCTCTTTTTTGTTTTTTTTTTTCCTTTTTTTTTCCTGAAAAGAAAAATTCTAAACCAGTTCCATATAGTTAATGTACTGTTTGGCCTTCCATTAAAAAGATACTGTTAAACCAGTCCCAAAAACACTAGCAAGTGAGTAAATGTTTAAACCACAAATCTTTCTCAATTCCTATGGGAAGGAAGAGAGTGGGGGACTCTACCAGTTCCAAAATGGCAAGATCATATATCAGAAGTGAATAATAATGTGCAAAAATATATGTTTCAAGGAATAACACAAAGTAGGAGGGGCAGGAGAGAAAGGACTTTAAGGGATGAAAAATCTTTGTGCCAGTAAAGATGGAGACTCTGAAAGCATAGGTCTTGCTAAAGGAGTGGAAATAGAGAGAGAGAGAAATTAAAAAAGGAGAGAGTAATAGAGGGGAAGAGAGGAGAAAAATAGAGAGGAAGAGAAAGAATAAAAACAACGCAAAAAAGGAAGTGAAGGAGAGGAAGGACAGGAAGAAGGCTTCCTTCCTTCCTCCGTCCGTCCGTCCTTCCTTCCTTCCTTCCTTCCTTCCTTCCGTGCCTCTGGCCTTCCTTCATTCCTTCCTTCCTTCCTTCCTCCTTCCTTCCTTCCTTCCTCTCCTTCCTTCCTCTCCCTCCTCCCTCCCCGCCTCTCCATCCTCCCTCCCTCCCTCCCTCCCTCCCTCCCTCCCTCCCTCCCTCCCCCCTCCCTGCCCCTCCCTCCTCCCTCCTCCCTCCCTCATCCCTCGCCTCCCTCCCTCCCTCCCTCCCTCCCTCCCTCCCTCCCTCCTCCGTCCCTCCCCTCCCTCCCGCCTCCCTCCCTCACCCCCGCCGAAGAACAACGAAAGGCAATGAGAGATACTATAAAGCCTGTCTGTACTTGGAGCACCATAGTCACCCACCCAGCCTGGCTGTAGCAATGCAAATGAGGCCTCACTGAACTGGAGTGCACAAAGCACGACTGTATATTCCGTACACGAGACAGTTAAAAATTTGAACATAAGGTAGCATTTCCTTTATCATATCCCATAAAAATAGCAATTTGCTAAAGCCCTTGTAGCACAGTATGGAAGGTGGTGTATTTTACTGATAATGTAGAGATGACAGATAGTCCTATACTAGGAGGTTTCAATGGTGTCTTGCTGTATAGCATAATAAATTGTGAGGAGCAGAGACAGAGGACAGTGCAGGCAGGCACTGCTCCACCTCCAGTAGCCAAATAATTCAGCCCCAGCTCAGTAATTATGCTGTGTGAAAATATGGGATTAATTAGACTGGTACACTAACACACTGTAGTCTCATTAAAGGCTGAACAGCATTTTCATAGATACTGCCACTTGAACAGGGCTGCTGCTAATGTGAAAAGACAAAGTCTCTTCTTTTCACACTCCTTGCTTATTATCTTACTTAAGGCCACTTAAGCAAAGTTCCAAAGGCAGCCTAGCAGAAAGCCCTTTGTTGGATTTATTTTGTTATTTTACCTGCATGCCAAGGAAACAGAGTGGGGGGAAAAAAGGGAAATGCTAACATTAGCAATAACTGCAAATTCCCCTTTGTGCCAACCAGAGTTTTTCTTCTCCTTCCTCCTTTTTTAATTTTTATCTTCCTCTTTTGGGTCAAGGGGGATGATGTAGCGGACAGATGTCTCAAAGAGAAAGAGATAAAAGCTGTCCCCCATTACAAGTCTCAACTGTTTGGTTTCAGTTTCAGGGGTCAGCCTCTCTGAGGGATTTGCCCAGCCTGACAGGGGAGCAGGAGCCCCGTGCCAGTGCTGCATCCCGATGGACAAGTGCTGGGGTAAGGCCTGTGTCTTTTGAACTGAGAAGTGATTAGCGAGCCAGAAGACACAATTTATGCTAAATATTTACTGTTTCACAATGTGTTATCTGCAGAGAAAAACCTCCTTCCTCCCAGTTACTCCAAGCCACTGAAAAGGTCTCAGTCCCCCAGAGAGTGCAAATGCTGCCACACTTGTAATTATAACTCTGTGATAATTCTCCAAAGAGCTCAGCACCTGGGAGAAAATTGATTTTGGAAGGGAAGGACGTCTGTAACAGAGCCTCTGTTAAACAAGCAGATGTCCTCTGTCAGCTCCCCATGCTGCCCACACCCTGTGGGTCAGCACAGTGTCCCCAGACCCCCTGCTCCAGCGGCTTCAGCCTGCTTAGGGACCCCTGGGAATGCTGGCTGCAGCTGGAGGGAGGTGGGAATCAGGAATGGTATTATCCAGCGGCTCCCGCTGGGGAGTGGGCTCAGTCCTTGTGTGCTTTAATTCTGGGTGAGTGCTGGGGAGAGAGCCCGCTGCACGGGAGGCAGCCTGCCACAGGGGTGTTAATATAGAAAGCTTGTCCTTTAAAATTAACAGGCCTCTGTAAAGACCTGCTTCACCCTGCTCTCGGGAGAGCTATTAGAGCAGGGAGAGACTTTGCCACATACATGGGAAGGAAGCAAGGGGGGAGAGAGGCAGGAGAGGAGCCCAGCACACATCCTGATGACAGACAATAATAGAGGTATCTGTGCAGAAATACTGTGGGCTTGGAGATGCCTTTGAAATTGGCAACGGCAATATTCAAGTCAGAGAAATAGCTGATGTTGAATAGACTGAAACCTGCTTTGTGGCTTAACAAAAGTGGGCAATAGAGAGAGGCTGACATGAAACAAGTCAGTTTGCAGCAGGCTCTAAGGTTAGCATCATTAGCAAAGGAGAGAAATTATTAGCAGTAAAAAGTGAGACATTAAAAAGAGATTTAAAAGGAGAGCTAGAGGGAGCTAGGGGATGGGGGGTGCTTTATTTGTACCTGAGGAAAATAAAAGAGATTCTACCCAGACACATTTGAATACTCTCTGCTGCCTTTGCACACAGAAGTTTTATGAATATTTACCTTTCACATGGTTTGGGGAAGAATAAATTCTTTGGCACTAGTATCGAAATTTGAGAGCAGGTTCTCTCGCCCACATGCAAATGCTCATAAGAAATCAAGTGCAAAGAGCATCCCAAAACACATCCCTCCTGTGGGTAAGGGCTTTTATGATCATCTCTTTAAAAGTAGGGTGACTGATGGCCAGGGTGGCTGGACCTTGTTGGTCTGAGTTAGGTACTTCAGATATGGCTTTAACTCAGTCAGTTCAGAAACACTCAGTAGCACTTTTGCTCTGAAGTGACATTGGTCACTTTAAATAAACAGAATGTATGCTCCTAAGTCTTGCAAGTGCTTCTGAAGCCATCAGCTCCTGACTCCCTGCAGGTAGTACTTTAGGGCTTTCATCTTTAGATGGGATCAGCACGCAGCCAGCCAGGGTTCCTTTATGCTCACAGTCAGCGTTCATGTCCCTGAGGACAAAGGAGGAGAAATTTAATTTCTGGTGTCAGGCTTTTTAAATATGTCTTCCAGATCACGAGTCCATTCACATTACACCATCCTCTCTGAGACTGGTATAAAGGAGCAGAGTGGCTGTGGAGAGACTGGTGTCACCCACTGTGTGCGCCTCTGCTCCACAGAGTGACGCATCTCATGGCACGTCAGGACCCTTGGCAAGGAGCCAAGAGACACAGCACTCTGCCAGGGACCACGTCTCTGTCACACTGTCCAGCAGGACAGCCCTGAGGGCACTGCTGAGGAAGTTTCCAGAGATGGTCCCCAGAAAGCCCTTCAGCTGTGCAGCAGTCACCAAGCAGGCAAAAATGCATGGGATTTATTTGCACTCCCTTCTCACGGACATACTAAGGAAGCAGCTCACACTGAGCCAGGCAGGGAGAATTACAGATTTGCATGCCTGATGTCTGCACATGTGTAATGGTGCTCTTGAGCTGTGCAGTCCACAAAAATGGTAGGCATTATTCCCTCCCAGGACATAGGTTTCCCCTGGAACAACCTTCCCTCCTGCCCTCACACACTTGGGTCTCCAGGAAGCTAAACTTCAACCCTCAGTTCCCCTTATTGGGGGTGGTTTCACACTCAGCCTCACAGTTTTGCTGGAGACCTCAAACCCTTCTTAACCACAGGAAGGAGAAAAGTCAAGTGGGATAGCTCTGTCCCCAAAACTGCAGCAAGGCGAGCAGCTGGCTATCACCACCAGCCCTGTGCTCCTGACACCTTGGGTCACCAGGGGCAGCTCACTCGGGCACAGGGCAGCCACCACCCAGCTGTAGCCTCGCCCAAGAGTCTGTGGGGACTGGTGGCAGCTGTGGGAGGGCTCCTCCCCACTCCTGGTGCTGCCTCAAACAAGCTACATCAGAATGAGTTCACAGCCTTTGGATGGGAAGACCCAGAATAAGAGGACAGGAGGATGAGCAGGCCCCTACTCCCTGGGGCAAGCCTCTGATCCTTACAGCACGAGCTCCTACCTCCTTCCCACTATCCAAAGCAGAGTACACCAAGGGATTAAACAGAAACCCACAGTCCAAGTCCTGAGTAATGCTGTAATTCCATGCCCTATTCCATGAGTCACAAGAGCAGGCTCCTGCCATAAATGTGGTCACAACACAGAGAAAATGCAGGACGCAGGATAAGGAGCATGGAAAGTTGTAATTGACTACAGGCTACATGTAGACCAGAAATGAGACAAGCTGGGCTCTCCTCCTCCCCGCTGAGGGGTCCCAATACTCCATCCCCACTATCCATCTATCTCTGGTGGCTGCCTAAAGGCTGAGGTGAAAGCCCAGTGTGCTGAACCCCAGCCCCACCAAGCACTTGAGTTGTCTGCAAGTCCCTGAACAAGTGCCTTGACTTTAGCAGCAGCACTTGTGGCCATAGAGCATGTCCCAGCTTAATTCCTGAATCTAGTTCTTGTTCACCACACCAGCATGAGCCTTTGGAGACAACAGGTAAAATACTAATGGAGGGAATTATGGAAATGCAATTTTGACACATTGGCAAAAGAAGATGAGAGCTGATTATGAGACCTGTCAGCTCCATCCTTCTCTCACCTCGTTGTGTCTGTGTGAATAGAGAAATCAAATTAAAAATGCTCGAATGCATTCTGGAATCCAAAGGGGAATATATTGATCTGAAGATAAGGTCAGATAGAGGCCCTTCAGTGGAGGGGGTGGAACTTCAGATTTGTGTGAAGAAGAGAGCGAGTATATCCAAGGCTGGCCAGAAAGGGACCCTCTGTTATGTTCTGCCTTGTGAGAAATACATTTCTGAAGTCAGATAACAAAAACCAGCTGCCTTGAATGTCTAAGGAAAGCACACCCCTGGGCAAACCTGAAAAACAGCATCCTTCAAACAACCTCTTACAAGTGAGGATGGAAAGAAATAAAAATGATAAGGTTGTCAGCCGGCCAGAGCCCAGCAGGGCCGTGCAAGGCACCCGCAGCCCTCCAGACCTGAGCTCACATCTGTGGAGAGGGAAGGAAGACCTGATCTTTCCCTAAGTCAGAAGGACTTTAGTGGGCAGAGACAAGAATATCAATTACCTGAATGTTAAAATTTCCCCCAACTTCTTCATCAAACTTTTTCATCAAACTTCTTCTTCTCCTGAGAATGTTCAGACTAAAAAGTTATAAAAATATCATTTTCTCTCTGTGTCCCTTGTTATTTTTTTGCACTTCATCTCAAGGCCCATTGCTGCTTCTTAAAGGGAAGAAATAGGCTTTTGACTGGAATAATGACAATTTGGAGGCCACGGTTTTGCTCTGTTGCAGATCTTTGCCTATTTCTGATATACATGAATTCAAAGGCTGGTGCTTAGATCTCAGACAGGATAAAGCCAATGTTTGCTTCAGAAGGATTTTCTTTGGGAAGAGTACATTTTTTTTGTAATCGAAGAATGACATATTGCTCTGGGGTTATAAAGAGAATTTTATATTTAAAAAGCTATCTCCAAGATATGTGCTCCTTTTACTCAGCTATAAGCTAAGCAAAACAGAAGGAGAGAGAGAGAGAGAAAACGAGAGAAAATGAATTAGCTTGAACTTTTGCTGAGATAAATATGGCCTGATCTTTTAAGTTCAGTTCATGCAAGCAATCTCCCTGAAATCAGTGGGGTTTTACCCATGTACTTGGAAGCAGATCTTAGCCCCATATGGCTGAGCAATAAAAAAAAGTGTTTTCAAAACATAAACTAAAATTGGCTGTAATTAGAGGTGGGACTCGGCAAAGTACCTGCCTCTCTTGGGTCTCCACACCTGCCCCTGAAGTGATGTGTGGCATGGCTACATCAGGGTCAGGTGCCCTGGGGATCTCTTGTCCCTTCTCCTGGACACATCAAGCCTGTGCAGCTGCTTTTGGCAGGGCTCTCAGGACCTCATGGAGCGATGTTGGCCATGGCAGTGGAGCATTGGGCTGAAGGTAAACTGGTTTGCCAGCGCTCTCACCTTGGCTGAACAGTGAGGGGAGATCTGTGTGAGTGGGAGAATGCTTTCACTCCCTGCCTTGGTCCAGAAAGGGCAAAACTGACCCATGTGTGCCAAACAGCAAGGTGGGGACACTCTGGCCTCTCCTCATCGGGCAGAAATTGTGCTAAAGCAAGAGAAAGCCAGAGGGTGTGAGTGTGTGTGCATGTGCAGGAGAGCCAGCACGGTGTGCCTCCCTCTGCCCCTGCCCCCCTTTCTTTGCAGAGGTTTCAGATCATCTACTTTTCACAGGCGTTGAAAACTAGGGGGAAAACTGAAGCCGGATTGTGACTGGAAGCTAATGTAGTCTACATGCAGCAGACATCTAATATGATGTTATTTATTCCCATAGATCTGTTTATTTTGTTTTCAATTTACCAAACCCTGTGACACATTCCCAAAGGTGCCTTGTTGTACAATACGTTGCACACAGTAAGATATTCAGCCTAATTCACTCTTTGTTTTGTTTCAGTTCAGCTGCATGAGGGCACAAATGCATCTGTGTTATATCTTCTCCTGTGACTGATGTTGCAGACTATTGCCATAGGGTTTTGTGAAATGGGATCTTAGTTAATCTAGGGCATTGTCTTTGTAGTGCTAAATTCTTATTTGCAAACATAATGTTCTGGCATTGATGCAACAGGGGAACATTCGTTGTTTTTTTCTTGTTTGGTTTTTTTCTTTTTTTTTTCTGTTTAGAATAGACTCTATGTATGTGTTTTTAATAAACTTTTATTCTAAAGCTTTTTCTCCCTATTCTGCATCTGATCTGAGGCATTTATAACACATGGCAACACGTCAAATTGATGTCTTTAGCAAGTCAAGCCAAATATTCATAAAACCCATGTGCCCAAACAGAAAATGTATACTGCTAAGGAGAAAAGTACCTGATGTTTTTTTAAGCATCCACAGGAAGGCAATTCTTTAAACATACACACACATACAGACACGGACATACAGAAAGAATTTTGAAAAAATTGTCTGTCTATACCCTGGAAGGATGGTATCACTTAGAAATCAATGTTTTTTCTTTGCACTTTGTTGAAAGCTCTCATGTTTTCATTTTGCTTTTATTTCAGGAACATGTTGTTCTTCAACATACTGAGGACCTGGTCTGAGGAACTGGTGCAGAATCAGGAATTCCAAATTGGATATTATAGAAGCGTGCTGCAGACAAAATTTGATGTAAACAGGATCTGGAACAGATTTGATGAGATTGTGAAAAAATGAAGATGGGATGCAGATTCATTAATAAACAGCCTGTGGGTAGTGAGCATAAAGCCTGATTGATCACAATTACTGCAGCTCATAACTGGAAAACCAGACATTGGAGGACATGCACAAGGTAAGGCTGGTCTGACACCAGAGCTGAGCCTCATCTATTTATTGTGTGGCAACTACAGAAATCCAGCTCTTGCTTGTGATGGGTATGTTTCCATAACAGCATTTAGAGTGGTTTAATTTTCACTTCAGCAATCTTTCAGACTGATTATCAAAGGGGCTTTCTTAGAAGGCTGCTTGGATGAAGAAACCAGATCTCCCACACGTGCCTTGTCTGGCACAGTAGGACTGGGGGTTTCAAGCTGAATTAACACCCAGAGCTCTGTGCAAGCAGACAACTCCTCATCACCAGCTATTCCTGCAGGGACCTGTGCTCATCTCCTTGGGAGTGCAAGCAAAACAGACCCTGTGAGCTGCTACTTGCCCAATGGGGCAGCTCTCTACTGCGTGGCTGGAGGAGTGTGTTAGGTGAGCAACCACAGCTGGCAGGTGAGTTAAGGATCTCCTTGTAGGAGCACTCAAACCTGGCTCTTCCCTCTGTGCCAGCTCATAGAGTATAGAAAACCCCATGCAGTACTCTTGCCTGTATGTGTGACAGTGCTGCAAGCCCCAGGCTTCCCATGCAGAAAGGGAAATTTTCCATTAGGCGTCTGCAGCAGGAACCCCCAAAGCCAACAAGAGCAGACAGGGGCCAAGGAGAAGAGATGTGGTGCAGCAGTGAAAACAAATAAATGTTTCTTTCTGCCCAGTGCCCACCTCAGCCCCTGGTTTCTGCTCTATGGGTACACTGAGCACACTCACAGCAGGGGACACCAAAGAATCATATCTGGGTTGGAAAGGACTTTAAACACCAACTATTTCCACCCCCCCAGCACAGGCAGGGATACCTTCCAGTAGGAGTGCACCTTCCACTAGAAAGGTGTTATGATGGTAACATACCAGGGATGTCTCCCTATTTACCTAAGCCTTAGAAGGTTAATGTCTGTGTTAGCTCAAATGAGGCCCCACAAATGTTTGGAGATCTTTCTCTGTACTCTGTAGCTCTCCATCTGTGAAAGAAGAGAAACATTTCCTCATACCTTAGTGGGGCTAAAGGAGGACAAAGCTGTGATGGCTTGGGAGGCACACAGACACCAGAGTGACAAGTACCAGAAGAAATGACCACAGAAAATGACTCATCCTGCCTCTGAAGCAGGCTTGCAACAGCACGCAATAAAGCAGGCACGGGGCCACCCACTGAACCACTGAGACAAATGACTGAAAAGCTGTGTTAAGTGAGCCCCTGCACCCGTGCATGGCAGAGCTCACCCCCTGCACTGCTGGGGTGCAGTCACTCCCGTGCTGCAGCTGGAGCATGGCTGGGCTGCTGGGACAGGAGCCTCACTCCTGCTGCTGAGTGTCAAGTGATAGCAGGAGCTGAGTCATGAACCCACCTTAGAAGAATAGAGGAGAAGAAAGGGATCCCTGGATCTTTCCAGGGGCTTTGAGGGCTCACTACTGGCTCACCCTACTGGAGTAGGGTCATTTTAGGTCTCCAGTGGAAGGCACAGCAAATGGGGACTAGAGGACAAACTTGGCACCCAGGGTAGGAGAGAAGACTGGTAAGAGTTTCTGCCACATTTGCACTTAGTCTATCAAATTTGGAGTTAGATACAAACAGACTACAAGAGCAAGAGAGTTTATTATCATCTCTTGCTCACTCCTACAGACATGGTGCCTAAGACTTGTCTCCTGCTCCTTGGCAGCCAGCTTTTATCCACATCATTGATCTCCCACAGATCATATCACAGCGCAGCACGACACTTTCTGTGGCAGAGTGGTCCACTAGCAGGATGACCAGGTATGCAGCTAGTCTGTTTATGTCAGAGCCAGCCCTTTACCTCCAAGAACAAGAAATTCACTCATGGAATTGAGGAAAATAATGACAAAAAAGTCAGGTTACTCAATATTTCTCTTGTACATCCAAGGTACTAGACAGAAATGCTCCTGGAAATTTCTTCTGCCATTTGCTTTAAATATCTGCACTGCCTGCTGTCCCTGGATTTTATCATCATAGCTTGCATATGGATCTAAGGCAGGAGTCTGAGCAGAAACGCCCTACACAGTGCCTAGCTTCTCTGAGCCAAAGCAAGACAGCCATCCTGGTGCTTGGATGCATCCCTCTAGGTTTCCCCTCACCTGCCATCCCCACCAAGCTGTGCGAGCCAACAGTGCCATTACAGTCTGTTCAATGTGCCACCACAGCATCAACCTCTCTGCTGCCCTGGCAGGAGCAGGGAGTGGGCATGGGACATACGTGTTCCTGTCTGGGTCCTCAGGTACAAACACAACCAACCCCTGGCTTCCCTCTGCTTTTTCCTTCTTTACCTTGAATAAAGCACAAGAATAAATCAGCTGAATTATCTGCCTTGCAAATACATGGCAAAAGCTTACAGGCTCCAAGCAAAAATGAGGAGAAGAAAGAGTAAGGCTGAGAGGATGGCCAGATGTCCCTAGCAAGGGAAAAATCCTCCTGGAGCTGGACATCTGGATTTCACAGCTACCGAACACCAGCAATCACTACCATCTGCTGAGCAGGAAACACAAGCCTGTTCTACACACCCAGCGACAGAGGAACACATTGGCAGATAGAAGAAGCTTAGCAGGGTTTGGGGGAAGGTCCTGAAATTCTCTCAGAGGAAGACATCTGCTAGCAAGGACTTGCCACAGAAACCAGTCCTTTCCTTCCCCTGGAGACCCTCTGTACCTGGATGAGACACGTCCTCTCTGTGGGTGTCTCTCCTCGTGGGAATCTGGAGGTGTTAGAAGACCACTCCTGACCTGGAGTGCTTCCAGCACTTGTGATGGCCAGATCTCCAAACCTGACACTGTGTCCTGCATGGCACCACAGGGTCAGTGGAATATGGCCACCAAGCTGCCTGTGCCTGCCCTGGCCATTGGTGGAGAAGAAAGAGAGAACAGAGAGGGGCAGGGAGTTGTGTTACAAGTAGGTGCTGGAAAGGCACATTTGGTTTTGCCTCCTATTATATCTGCTCCTTGTCCTTCTGCTCCGTGTGTGTGGCTTTGTTACGTGTGAACAGTCACGGCTTTCGGTTCCTGATAATTCAGTTACGTTTCTGCTCTCAGAAGCTCCTTAACAGGCTCAGTTCCTAGCAGAACAAGGATCAGAGGTTTTGACTCCATCCTTTGCATTTGCTCAGCCTTTTTTTCTCCATTGTCTGACCAGATGTCTCCTCATGACACTCAACTTATCCAACCAGACCTCCCAAGGAGCTGGATTACTTTCAAAATCTGCCTCTTGAGCATTGCATGGATCCTGAAGCTCATGGCTACTTGCATACCAAGGGATGCATCCCAGCAGAGGCAACTAACTAATCACCCATTCTTCTGCTTCCTGAACAACCACGTGGTTCACTCCCAAGCATGACAAACTGGCAATGGGAATCTGTGTGTAGGATCTCCGAGAAGCTGAATCAAGACATGCAAAAGCTGCAGTAAGTAATGAGAACTCCAAGCAGTAAGAAAGGAGGATTCCAAGCAGTAAAAGTGATCAGAAGTTTGGGGAATATGGAAGAAAATCCACCCCAGAATTAATCTATTGCTGCACGGGGGATTGCTATTCTTATTCATCAGAAATTCCCAGAACCTGATGGCTCTCAGTTAACACTGACCTCCGGGGCAGGACTACGCAGTACAACTGGTTGTTCAAAGTAGCCTTGACAAATGTGTTGCTGCCAGAAGACAAGAATGTGTTTTAAACAAGGTCAGGTGTCCTGTTATATTGCAGGACATAATCCTGGTTTGTGTATACACACACATCAATTTCAATTGCACAATACGTGCTGGATCTACCTGTCTGTGGTGGATCTTAGCTTCTGCATCACTGCTCCCAAATCCTTGGCCATCATTTAAGAACATCCTGATAGAAAAAGTCAAAACTGGTTTTGTACAAGCAGAATTACCAGCTTGTCCTCTTCCTGATCAAAAATTATCTTCTGATGATGGGGAAAGTCTCATTATATTCTACCAGATTAAAAAAAAAAACCAAAAAACCAAATCCTTTAAATATTCATTGTGCTCTTTTTTTTTTTTTTTTTTTTTCTTCTACCTATTTAAAAGAAAAGCCTGGCCTCCTTTACTGGGCATATGAGATACCTTACCTAAATAGCAAAAAACAAAAAACCAAACCAAAACAAAACAAAAAAAACCCAAAACAAAAAAATCCCTGTAAAGCAGTACCTGACATGCACAGCCACTGAAGGAATTAGTCCCAAGTTGAGGACTTCTTATTAGCTTTATTTAATACATATGAAGGACCCAATTACACGCACAAGGCAGATTCCACAGTGGACTGCATTTGGTCTTGAACACCTATTTTCCCCATAGTTTTATTTATCATTCTTAAAAAGGGTAAACAGAGAGCCATGTGCTTACATCTTTTGAAGAGCTTATTTCCTCATGCTCCACAAGAGGCTTCTTTGAACCCTCATCGTTCACAATTGTGCTCTTGGAAGTTTTAGCAATATTTGTTTCAGATAAGTTTATTTTTATATGATTGATTGAAATCTCAAGCTGCAATTAAGAAAATTGCAGCGAGAACCATTAAAGGAGTAGCGTCATTTTCTCCCCTTTCCTCTAAAATGTCAGGTTTCAATGTCACCGCGAGATAACCCAATCGCGTGCTTGTACACCCGGGCTGGAGCCAGCGGAAAACCGTCTGGAGTACTAATTATCAATGACTGGAAATAATGACACCAGGCAGAAGGAAAATGAAAGGCCCTGGTCCCTATCACTTCCCCACCCAGGTGTGTGTGCACGGAGATGCAGGTTATTGTGGAGCAATCTATTTAGTAAATACACAAACATCCATCCCCACTTGTAGAGCAGCCTCGGTCCCTCCCCCATCTCCCTCTGTCTCTCTGCCCTTTCTTTCTCTCCAATTATAAACCAGCACCAGGTTTTCTCATCAGCCATCTCCATGTCTCCAAATGGCTTTTCAGTGTCAGGCCTATCAGGAAATTAACTCATCATGCAGTGACAGCTGCTAATTTTTTCCCCTTACATGTCAGATGGATCGCCTGCTGAAGCTAATAATGAATCACCAATCCCTGATTAGAAGGTGCTTCCGAAACATATAACTGCCATCTGAGCTAACTTTTTTCTTCATATAAAATGATATCACCCTAGAGGAGCAGAAAACGAATTGTATTCTTCAACAAGATAGAACGGGGGTAGCCTATTTGAGTGAGCCACACACTATCTTAAATTATGGGCTAATATTGCTCAGTGAAATAAGTGAAAACTCACAGCTCTTCTCTGTTTTGCAAAATTAATGACCTTTTTTTTCCCTGTTACTTAATCCCTTCACTTGAACTAACTTAGTTTCAAATTTCAATCTTCACCCTTCCCTCTTTTTTCTGTTTACAGCTTTTGTGCTCAGGAAGCCTACTGAGAAGGGAAAGTTGGAGAAAAGCCCCAGAGGTTGCTTTATGAGGCCTCTGCCTTCCTTGTACAGCTCCAGCCCCATCTCCCAATCCCCAGGATTTTCTGAAGGGGACTCACCTGCATTTCAAGTGCAGGTCCAGCTCAGGGCCAGCCCGAGGCACAGAAACTTTTAACACAGAGATTCCTACAAGCTTTTACATGAGCTGAATCCACTGCCCACGAAAATCAAAAATGTATTTCTTCTGGGACTCAGAGCTAACACTCCTGGTATTAAAGCAGCATTTATAAATGACAGCAGTGCTTGCAGGACTTTGCACAATCCACATGTGCATAAGCACAGTACATCAGCTCCCTGGCTCATCTCAATTCCACAGTGGAGTGCAGCTGCGACTCAGGCAGAATGGTATGTTGCTGTGGCCCTTTAGGTGATGCTGGGTTTGGGGTTCTTTTGCTTTTGTTATAGGAAATATTTATCTAAATATTGTTTCTAGCTATTTCTTATCTCCCATTTTCCCCCAAAGATGGAGCCTGAATTCAGAGACCAGGATACACTGCCTTGGGAGGTGTGTATCTGATTCTTCAGAAATGGAGGGTGAAACTGCCTGCTGGAAATGTCTTTCTTTGTCTTCACTTTGGATTTTTGGTTCTCTTTTGGTGGGGTATGTTTTGGATTTTTTTTTTTTTTTTGGTTTCTTTTTGGTTTGCTTTTTATTTTCTTTATTATTTATCTATTTCCCCCCTCCACACTAGTTCTGTGGTTCTTAAATACTTACATCTTTACCTGTTTGGCATTTTCACAGTATAATTCAACTTCATTAATGCTTATTCAGAATGGATGACAAAGAGAAAATTAAGCCAATGGCTCTGGCAGTCAGAATATCAGGAAGCAATGGACTGACATGGGAATACTGCCCCCTCAACAATCACTTCCACTGGAGCACAACCCTTGAATTCTCTGGAGACAGGCACCTGTAGGTATTCAAACCAAACAGCAAAACACACTTGTAGTGAATGGCTGCCTGGGCTAGGCACCTTCCTAAATCCACCACACAAGTTCTGTGAGGCTCCCACACTGGAGGCTGCCTGTGGCAGGGGGCCCCAGCAGCTTCTGAGCCTGCTCCCAGACATGCCACAGGTGCCTCACCAGCTCCATGAATGGCCCTTGGAGGGTCAGGGCCCTTTCAGGTGCTGCTCTACTCTAAGTGCCTCCCTCTGCTGCCAGATCTTCCCTGCTCTCCAAGGCAGAAGGCAGGGGAATGCTTGGAAGATCCACAGAACAATCCAGCTCATCTGCTCCCAGGTTACGATCTGGGACAATGCCAGGAGCTCTGGCACAGGAGGGAGACAAATGCCAGAGATGTTTCCTGGGTGCTGGAGAGACCTGCCATAGCCTCCTCACCTGTCAGTGTATGGCAGAGAGTGTTTTAGCATGGGGTTGAGACAGTCCATGGAGTCCTTAAGCAGGATGACAGCACAGGAACGAATGTCATCCTTGATTTCTAATGTTACATTTGTAGGGCACTAATAAGTTAACTCTAAAGTGCACATTAGAAAGAAGAAGAAAAAAAAAAAAAGGCCCTAGGAAAATATTAGCTCTCCTGATCAGACTGCACTCAGAGAAAAGTATCGTTAACCTGAGCTCCCAGGTAATTACAGCACATGGTAGGCTAGAGAATTCTTTCCAGTGCTCCCAAGCACAGGAACATCTACCACTGGGGCTTTTTTTTTTATGCAAAGGTCTGCTCTTTTCATTGTGCATACAATGTGATTGCTGGTTTGACACTGCAGGCTACACTGGTTTTATGAAGGATTAAATGCCACCTGAGACATATTTATCCTAAATAAATCACAAATGGTAAACTGCAGCATGTCAGTGTCAACACCCTGTACTGCAGCAGAAAGGTTAGCCATACAGGACTAAGCACAGCGAAGAATTAGCATCCAAGCTGCAAGACCACAGGGCTACAGTTAACAGGAGAAATGATCAAGAAGAAATATTTCCACTGAAAAACATTCAGTTTTTTGAACATCTGTGAGAGTCTTGCAGAGGGCCATCATTTTGTAAAGGTCACCTTTTTCCTGATAACAAACGGGAGTTGATCCTGTCACTGTTTGCTGAAGACAGTATTTAAGAGTAAGTGAACAGCCTGTCACTTTTAAGAAAGATGAGCAAGTCAAACTCGCCTAATTATGAATCTTGATGTCTAACTTGAAAATTACTTTTTTGGGGGTTTGACAAAGACACAACCTCAACTCTTGGAAAATAACAAAATTTGAAAAATAATAATAATAATAAGAGATGAAGAGACAGCAGGATCTTATAGCCCCAGAATGAAGCACCTTTTCTCAGCAGCCCTATCAGAAAATACATTTTTAAGCAGTTGCTTCAGGAAGGAACTATTATTTCACCCCACCCCAACTTTCTTACAGTTGATAATTTTAAGATATTAAACATGATAGGAAACCCAGTTATCTCTAGAGTCAGCATAGCTTATACCCTAAACAGTTACACAATTATATTAAGCATGCATGAGGCACACTTCAGAAATTAGATTCTTTTATCTTTATCTATCTAGAAAGCTAGAGAAAGGAAAAGAGAAAAGAGAAAATGCACAGACATAACAGATAGCATTCGTTTGCTTCTGCTGAATGCCAGTTCTGTTTATTGTTTAATATTAAAAATCATGATGCTTCATTTTAATGCTAACATTTTATTTGAAAGACAAAAAAAAATCCCCAAACCTTGCCAGTTTATATTTTACAATTTTTCTAAAGAAACAGAAGCAGTTTTATCATGAAACAAATCTTTTCAACATGAACTTGCATTGAACAATTGCAGTATATCCACAAGTAAATAACTGACATTCTGGACTAAGCAAGAAATACAAGGTCACCTTTTTTCCCCCCTACTTGTTAATGTCAATGTCAGAATTTTCTTTAAAATCCTCCTAACATTTGAGATGTAGCTCACAAAATGAACTGCAAAATGGTATTTATATGAAGCACTAGTTATAAGAAAAGCAAAACACTGACAGTGACAATATTTTTTTCAAAAAATTGCACATTTCTTATGTAGGACTCTCATCTAAAATTAAGTGGAAGTTACAGGCATCAAGTTCTTCTTCCCAAATATGTATAATCAAGGATTTTCTGAAGTGTAGCTTTTTTGAGCTCTTCTTTAGGGAAAGTCTAATGTGTTACCATGAAAGAGTAAAGTACTATGAAAACTTTCATTTTAGATGCAAAAACATCCCTACTTTGATGACATATTTTTAGCCAAGCATGTTTTAAAGTAAGATTTTAGAAAGCAAAATGTCACCTGTTCTACTTTAAAATGAAGAAGGGCATCCAATATCATATGTATGCTTACCTGTTCACCTTTTTTGTTATTGTGGGGTTTTTTTTTTTTTTTTTTTTTTGCATATTTATCTGTTCACAAAATGTACATATAAGTGCAATTATTTTACTCATGTGATTATGTTATGCAAAAATGACAGAAGGCAGGGAATTACCCTGAGATAAAACAACATTAAGACAAAAACATCAACAAAGAAAGCACTGAACAGAACAATTTCTACTTTGGGCGGGAGGCTTTTTATCCTGTTTTGTACCCTAGTATGCTTGTTGTATAATAGTCACATATAGTAGTTCTTAAAGCTATTGTAACAAAATTGTATTATGCTCTTCAGTGAACTCCTCCTATTAGCAGGACATGTATTTGTTACCTGGTTTGGAGAAAGTTCTACTGAGAAGGCTTTACAGAAAGTGTTCCAGGAATACAGTGCCTCCATGATTCTGGTGATATCCAGCTCTGCTCTGCACCCAGCCCACGAGTGAAGCTCTTCATGCTTCTTGTACTTTGTTATAATCTCTCTGGCCCTGAATTACCTGTGAGCCACCCTCTGTATAAATGACCATGCTTGTTAACTGTTCTCTTGCTCTATCAGGGGCCACCCCTTCTGCTTTTATAGCAGTACCAGTCTGCAGAATGTCTTGGGACCCAGCTGTCTCTATCACAGCGTGTGAGTACACACCAGGCTCATCCTGCATGTCTGGTGGCAATTCTGTGACAATGTAGTGTGTTGCACCTTCAGAGAAGTCACCATCAGAACCCTGAGCCATGGCTTGAGCTAATTCTTCACTGACAATGATCTGTGATATTTGCCCATCTGATTCCACTAAATCCATGTGTTCGCTCTGCACACTGAGCGTGTGGCTACCAGCTTCCTGCATTATTATCTGAGAACCTTCTCCAGCTACCATATGCACAGTCCCCTCCTCATTTACAATGACCTGGGTGACACCTTCTTTCATGAGCTGGTCGGCCGCAGCTGTGTCACACACAGCAAACTGCAACACTCCTTGCACCACGTTCTTGAAGGCAGCCTGAGCTCTCTCCTGAGATGCAATTATAGCCGATGGGTGCATGACCCGTGTCACTACTTCCAAAGGTTTGGTATCTTCCTGAGTCTCCTGAACTTCATGGAACATTTGTATTTCTTGTCCCTCTGCATCACTGGGAATGCTGGGCATCTCTGGGTTTGGCATTTGCAAGAAGTCTTTGTGACCAGACCTGCATCTGTCAAGGAGTTCGGATTTGTTTTCCGCTTCACCCAGCTCCGTCACAGCACAGAGCAGGGCATCTAATGCTGAGGAGGACTCTGGAGGATGGACTGTAGCCTCAGAAGCATCCAACACCTCTTGTCGCATTATCTGCTGCAGTACTGTGCTACTGGAGTCAGGAACCGCGTCAATCTGAACGGCCTCCTCCATGTCAGCTCCCGCTCCCTCAACCACCACCACCTGCGTGGCACCATCTGCTAACTGCTCTGTAAGGATCTGCTCAGGAACCACACTGCTGACGTGGGAGCCGTTTTGGTTTGTGGCTATGACTTGCCCATCCTCCGTGATGTGGACCACCCTGGCCATCTGTCCCGCCATCGCCAGTGTCTGCAGCGTGGCTGCTGCTGTCTCTTCCACCGAAGCGTCGATGGCGAAGTCGCCATCGTATCCTTGAATAATGATGAACTGCTGAACTTCCTCAGGGGACTGGGGCTGTCTCCTGCTGCCCTGAAAGGCCTTCTCCTTCACTGGAGAAACCTCTCCCAGTGCTGCCGCGGTAAAGGGGCTAGTGGTTTCCACAAAAGTTGCTCCTTGCCCCTTCAGTCGGCACTCATAGGACTTGGACACAATGCCTACAAGAAAAAATATGCTGTTAACATGGTATCATGGCAAGTATCAGTTCATTACTTTAACAAATTGTAGCTTAAATGGAAAAAAATTCCCCGACGATTTTTAGATTTCATTGACAGAAAACACAGATAAAATGAGCAAACGAACAAAACCAATTTGCATGTTTTCCAAATAACATATTTACAGGTTGAAATAATTGCTGAGTGTAACAATGCTGCAGCTTATTAACAATTTAAATGTGTTTTCAAAAATATTCTGTATAAAGAAAAGCCCAGATAAATACAGTATACAGTTAAAAGCCACATCTTTTATAGAAGAACCTGTTGGTGATACTTCGGTACTTCAGTAATGAATTTTTGTATTGTATATTACATTAAACATATCTTGGTGTGAGAAACTGTGGCTGATCCTAATATCCTGCTTTTGTTGGTGAGGTCATTGCCATATTGTCATTTTGATGCCATTGTCTTCCCCTTCCTTTTCCATCCAGCATCTTCTCCGGCTCATGTGACTGACCTAGTCACTCACCCAGATACCTGGTGAAAGCCCTTGGTAGTTTTCTTACCCTATGTAGGATATTCTATAACCCAGAGAAGCCCCAATTACAAATCTTAATTATTTTTGCATTAAATCAATTAACACACTATATAATACCTGTAACCTCCATATTCCAGCTGCTTGCTGTACCACCCAGTTTGGTTTTGTGTCATTGAAGGTTTCCTTCTCAATTCTCACCACTAACAATAAAGCTTCAGCAAGGCAAATGGTGCCCAACGCTGTACAAATTCAAGGCCATCACCTTCCAAGCATGGCCTACGTGTTTTTTGGGAAGACATAAAGGAGACGACCCTGTGGCCAGCTTTGTGGATGTCCATAGAAGGACAGCTTTATCCCTCCCTGTCTTCCCATGGCAGTGACCTCCAGAAGCACCTAGGAAGCTCCTCCGTGTGCTGGGAGCAAGCTGTGGGACACAACCCGTGCACACAGACAGAAGAGTGGGCGCTGGACATTGCAAACAAGGTGAGGGTCTAATGGCAGATGGGCCTTGGGAAGGCTGATTAAGTCCATGCTGCTGAAACTGCCCATATCTACACTCGAGTTTAAATTCACCTACACAAACTGAGATCACATCTCTGGAACAACAGGTGTAGCTTCTTACCACTCACACAAATAGATATGCCATGGCTTGCTTGGCATAAAAAAAGACAAGAAAAAAAAGGAACACTTAAAGTGAAATTTCAGGCTAGCACTGTACTTTCCAAGCCAGTTCTAGTGAACAATGTGCTTCATTGAACTCAAGAGACCAAGAAAATTATACTAAAGCTGGTCTAAGGGGGCTCTTTCATTTCAAAGCACAGAGCTGTCAGACCCTGATCCCACAGAGAATTAAAATGGGCTCTAAAAAACAGACTCATTTGCTTAAAGGTAAAGTTCACATGTAGAAGCTGATTTACTCCAAGACTGAACACTTGGCGCCTTGCACACTCTAGCAACTTGCTATATTAAGGTGCATATCAAGGTAAAATTCCAAAATAACATCAATAATTAAAAGACCGAGGTCTTATACTGCTATCTATCTATCTATCTATCTATCTATCTATCTATCTATCTATCTATCTATCTATCCATCCATCCATCCATCCATCCATCCATCCTTCCTTTTTTCAATTACAGAGCTTCTGGTAGAGAACTGTACTGTGAAGCACAAAGAAGTAATTTTGTCAAGCTGAAAGGCTGCAAATCACCTTCACAAGTCTGAACTGATGCCATACAACTTTCTCATTCCTAGTTTGCAACACAGGTTTTCTTTTTCTTTTTTCTTTTCTTTGGAATAGAAAATTAACAATTTAAACCATTAGAGTGTTTACAGGTCATGCTGCATAAAAATCTGGCCCATGCAATTGAAGTACACTTTGTCAAGTATAAGCAAGAAGTAAGCTTACTGTGGTATACAATTGGTTCTTATTCCCACTTTTCCCGTGCTCTCTGTAGGAACTGACATTCACATGACCCCCAAAAGAGCAGAAAAGTAGGAAGGGGAAATCAACATAAAATGTCAATTATCCTCCACATTTTGTAACAGAGTATAAGTAATTAATTCTCTCAGGAATCTTGCTTTGTTGACAAGATAAAAGAGGAGCCTGGCAATGATGTGGCACAAAATCAAAATAACTCCACAAATCATGCATTTTCCACTGGATTTCAAAATCAAAATAACTCTACAATGATAGTTTTCACATGCACATACACTAAAATCATGACATCTTTCTCCAAAGATCATAATAATTTATGTACAGGACAAAGCACCAGTGTATTGAGGAGAAGCTCTGGTCTGGGGAAGGGAAAGAAAAAGGAAATTCACCCTCTTTTCATCTCCTCAAATAAATGCCATGCCTGTGAATCTATGCAACTCCAGTCTTTACTGTGCAATTGAATGGGAAGTCTCCTGGGTGAAGAGCTATCCGGTGAATCCCTCGCAGCACTGATAATTATGCCATTCTGACTGCTTACTTAATCTATTTGAATCCAGAGGTGAGTTAAGCCACTTCCTGACCATTAAAGTAAACTACATGGGTAAATACTGCTGTCACTAAGGGGTGTGATGAAGCTTAACTACACCAACATCTTAACCTCAGCTCAGTGCAACCCCAGCTATTCCATCACAGTTCATAAATGCGATTGCAGGTCCATCTTTTGATTCAGCAATTTAATAACTTCGAGTGCTGTCAGTACTGCTTTGAAAAATGGCTCCTATAAAATGTAACAGCCTCAATCAGATTGTAAAAGATTCACCCACTGAAGATTCTTCCATTTCAACTATAATGAATTAATGTTGAGCTGTGTAGAAGTTCAAGTGTCATTTAAACTAATGTGAATCTACTGTAACTTTAAATTTTAACTGGACTATGACCAAGAATTTACTGGGAACATCAGCTTCAATTTTAGTGATTTTTCATGGTAAATATGAATTGCAGATTTTACTGGTTTTCTTTTGTTTCAACAGTGAAAAGCCAAGTAGGGAAGATATTTAGAAAATAACAGATTTTAAGGCTAAGCTGCTATTCTTATAATGAAGCACTGGAATCCAACTCAACATTTGTAGGAATTTTTATGTATTTAGGGAACATGTCACATTATTGGACTGTACGTAGCAACAAACCACATTGTCCCAGTAAAGCCAGACTGCCTCTCGCCCCCTCTTAACAGTTCAAGAGAAGGGGTAAGTGTTGGCTGACACAGCAAACATAAGCTGCAATACAAGCCCACATTAATATTGGGAAAAGTGGACTTGTTGCTGATTGCATGTCATTGCAAATTAAAAAGATACACAAATAGGCATTAAAATGACAAAATATAATGATACAAGAGCTCATATTCAGACAATTTGTAAGGAGGTGTTTCATATCTAGGGGTGCAATGATCAGAGAATTGGTTTCTTTCCAAGAAGTCTGTCATTTCAGCAGAGCCATTATTTATCAGTTGGAGTCCTGAGCGACTGTTAGTTTTTTATTTGAAAATGTCAGGACATTTTAGACATTAAATCCATATTCACAGGTTATTTTAATTCTCTGAGACCACAAACTCCTGAAATAGGGCTAAAAGAAACACTTTGATGTTTAATGTGTGTCTGGGAAACTAGAAATAGGGCTTAGTACCTTTTCCCCTCTCTCTTGCTCAATACCTGACTTCCTTTTGTGTGTCTGTTTTATTCTTTTGTTACTGTCATCATTTGTTCCCTGCAGAATAAATACCTTATTCTTTTGTTAAGCTTACATTTAATTAAAATGTACAGGATTTGTGCAGTAAACTCGAATGAAACAAATAAAACAAGGGCCCCCTCTCTTGAAGGCATACGTTGTGAATGAAAAATGTCATTACAGACTAAAAAATTTTGCAGTAAACAGGGCCTACAGAGAGAAGTTTCCCCCGTAATGACATCCATAAAATACACAAATGGCACTTTTAGTACCATCCTGAATATGGCATTTTCTGTGCTCTACACACAATCTAAATGGTTTGATCATAGAGCATAATACTCCATTGGGTTTATAGAACAATCAATGTTCCATAAAATGATGTATTTATCCAATAGTAGGCTCAGCAGTTACTGGTGTATGACATTGTAGGACACTGGCTTTGTACTGTTCAGCAGCACACATGCTGGCTGTAAAACTTATCTAACACTACTTCAACAACTTCATCTCATCTGTGTCAAGTAATTTGTTGAAGCCTCAGCTTGGTTTAAAAAAACTTGTAATAAAAATTCATAGAATTTTCAGGAGAATGAAAGCTGATGACAATAGAAAGGTCACATTGTGGCGCCACTGGTGGGGTCGGGGGTCAGCTGCAGTTCTAAAACAGAAAGTAGATTTCATGCATCGTGTAGCAGATAAAGATGGCATTAAGGAGACTTGTCTCAGAAAGAAACGCGCAATGCGTGAGCAAAGTCTGGGCTAATATTATATGTAAAGCACCACCTTGCTCTCAGCCAGCAGCCTCTTTAGAATTCTAATCCTTCCCCAAAACTTGCAGCAAGCGGCTGTGTGTGGTGAGGCTGGGCTGAGGACATCCTTCACAAGGAGCACCTTTAGGACAAAGCAGTAAGTCATAAATGAAATAATCTATTATGACGACGGAAATGATCTGCATTTACACAGCTAGCTTAAAACAGCTATTTTTCCTTTTCTGTAAAAGTTCTAGGAGGCCTGATTTATAGTCCCCTATTCAGCAACATTTAATTTTTTATACTTTGGTCATTAGGTATATTATTTATTGACACAAACAAACATTTTGTGTCTGCCAAAATGCAACAAATATTAAATAATGTGAGTGCAAAGAAACATATTTTCCCTCAATTAAATGCAACCTGTAAGGAATTTAAAAGATTTTTAAAAATTGCCTTATGTCTGACATCACTTAAACAAGCTACTGATTTTCTTATTTTAAAAGTTATTGTCTACATGGCAGCAATACAATATTTTGAATGGTACGGTAAGTCCACTTTTCCAATTCATAAAGTAATATAACTTATGCCTTGATCAAGTTACAAGTTTCTGCTCTGTCTTCCTTCAATTATTTTTGTAATGATCTACCTCTAATTCAATTAATTAAGTACAGTCTAAGAACTGTGGCATAATTTGGGATTTCCCTGATTTTCAGAGGCCACAATAATAAGATGCATTTTTCAGATCTCTGTTCCTTGAGCATAGTAAAAACTGTTCTTTATCATTTGCAAGCTTTTATGTGCAAGCAATGGATGGGTCAGCATTTTTTTAAACCAGCTAGTTAAGCTACTAAATAAGAGGTTGTGAAGGCTCATTCATGTCTTCTGCTGAAGGAAAGAAAATATGATGGGTCAAACCGAGAAGTGAAATAAATCAGCAACCCAAAATGGCCCTGCTACAGCTATTATGTCCACAAAGGCAGCAAATATTTGTAAAGCAATACAAATAAGTATACCTATAGGGGACTTTGCCATCTCCCTAAGACATTAAAAATTCCACCATTGACACAACTTACATAAATCTCAAGAGAAACCAATGCAACAAGGCTTCATTTTCCCCCTTTCAATACATTATTACTGAAAAAAAAAACCCAACAACAACAACAAAAAATCACAAATAATGTTCATACTTTATTTTATACTTAAAAATCCAGTAATGTCATGTTTCAATGCTGAGACTCAAAACAACCTCCTTAGCTTCTAGTTTTGTCCTTAACCACTCAATCATGTTTGGAAACTTCAAGGTCTTCTAAGAAGTGCTTGAATAAAGGATGAAGTTTTAACATTTCAGGTATTTTAAAAAGCAGCAGATGTCCTTTAGCTTTCTAAAAATGTGAAAGAAAGTACTTTTGTAATATTTTTTCTTTTGAAAAACAGACTGAAATTTCCTGCTTGCTATTTTTACCTTCCACATCTCAGAGAACTATGTCAACGGCCACAAAAAGACACAAAAGAAAAAGACAACCACCAAATTAGATAGCCAAGCTGTTCAGTTAGGGCATTTAGGCAGTTTGTTTGGTTTGGTTTAGTTTCCCTTCAGTCTCTAATTAACCTTTGGGAAAAGGCCATCTATAGGAAAAAATTCAGTTTCCCTTTTCCTGCAGTCAAGGTCAAAAATGAACGTTACAGAGCCCAGTGTTACAGATGGAATGCAAATAAAAAATATATCAAAATATCAAAACTCCCACTGATGGTGGCAAACATGTACAGGGTTAATGTGCAGAATTTACAGCTGCCTGACCTGCAGAGTAACTGGTTTACTTGCAAACCTCTTTTCTCTCTACCTGTTTGCCACCATGAAGGCTGCTCTTCTCAACTCTGATGTGTGAGCAAAAACCTCTCTGTGGCATATGCAGCAATTACCTACACAGGCGAGCAGCATCAGGAATGTATCTGGAGTATTTCAGCTATGTCTTCCAGTGCAATTTAGCAGCTTGAGATGAGGATAGCCAGCCTGGACATTTCTTGGCAGTCCAGCTTCAAAGACTATTCTGGCCCTCAGTTTGGGAACAACTGACATTGATGATACTCGGATGCACTCTTTCTGTTTTATCCCCTGCAGTGCAAATGGAGAGTGCATTTTTAGCACTTCTAAATCAGGATCCCAATTTCAAGGGGTTCTGGTTGTGCTTGGTCAAACCAGAGATTTCTGTTTCCTAGGCAGACAGAACATATAATATAATATGGAAAATAATACACTAATATGAGAAAAATCAGGGGAAAAACCCCCCAGCTCTGCTCATAGGGAAAATGATCCAGATTTCTGAAATAGGTCTAGTCCCAAACACTAATGGCTTTGTCAAAAAAAGGGGAAGAAAACCTTTTTGTCATTGTTATCTCAGCAGAAGTTTTTGTTTTCCAAGAATGTATACATTCAGATCTTGGTTTTATAAACATTTATTTATCAAACATAGTGCTTACTGCCATAGTTAGCCTCAATAGTCTCAAAGGGACCAAACATGGTTGCTTGCATTATGCATTGTGTTTGCATAATCAGGCCCTTGGGATTAACAATTCTGAAAATGGCTGGCCTTCCCTAACGCTTGATGTGCATATATGAAAAAAAGAGAAAAGACACTTGTAAGGGATACCCAAAATAAAACATCTTGTTATTAAATGATCAAGCAGAAATTATATTCTTCAGCATACCTATCAACTCTGAGTATCATGATTCTCTGTATTTATCTACTCTGATTTATGCACCCTTTCAGTAAAAGGAAGCACCTGTTCTTTGCTTGAAGGCACATCTCAACCCGTTTAAAAAGCACAGCAGTTTCTAGGAGGTATGCTTGGGAATAACTACAAATAGTAAGTTTCCCTAGTTCTTTTTGTTAGTTCAGACAGCAGAAACTACCATTTCAAATGTGATAGTCATATCTGTATTTCATTTATAAATTCAACTAAGTTACAGCTATATTCATATCTTTCCAGAGTAAATTATGGGAAATAACCATTTGTCTTCATTGTAGACACTTTTGCATGTATAGTAGAAAACAAACCTCTATTCAATAACTGCACAGAGGCACCATTAAAATCAAATTTACAGTAAACAGAACCTGCAGCTGGGGTAAAACACTAACTGTTAGTATTTTAATTATCAGTGAAGCTTTCGGAGGTCTAACATCTGCTCATAGCCAAATGACAGCAGCTGCTTGTGTACACTTAAAACAACATGGATTTCTTCTATAAATATTAAAATGAATTGTATGTCGTGCGTTCATTGCGGCTATATTCCTATTAAGCTGTTTAAGTATATAGGGTATTCTGAACTTCTTTCTTGTGGCAAATTCATAAAGGGCTGACCTCCTCAAAAGAATGAGAGGCAAAGGCAGCAAAAATTCTTGAGTCTGTAAATTGAAAATGTTTAGAGACAGTACTGGAGGTCACCCTCTGCCAAGACACTGCTGGTAAATGCTAACAAAACATCAGCGGTAAGTTCTGATCATTGTGCACTACAGTAACTTCAAGGACAAGACTGCCCAGCATGCAAAGTGTCAGGAGTCTAAGGGATGGCTTATATCAAAAGCTAGTGCTAATCTACTAAGTGAAGCAATTAATGCATTATCTTCCTTGGAAAAATATACTCTGTTTCAAGGTTCAAAACATTGGAGGAGATGAGCGTGCTCTCTTTTGTGGACTTCATCAAAAGCATACTGGAATGATCCCTGATTTGCACCAATAGAAGCAATAAAGTGCCATGAGCAAGGAACTATACTGGCCCAATATGAGATTTTGCTAAAAAAAGGGCAAGCTTTGTAACTTAATTTTGCAGCATTTTATCTGGGCACTGACATAGAGTTGATATTTTCCTTTTAGTCTCTCACCTGCTTGGGAATACAGGAAAAAAAACTGGAGGAGGGACATACATTTAGTTAAACTGCGAGGAAGAGAGCATTACAACCAGTTTCAGAAAAAAACCAAGGGAAGTGGGTTTTATAGTTTTCACTTAAGAGATTTTCAGTGGAGAAAGATCTGTTTCTTTGCTTTTACAACATCAAATGTAATGCCAGTGGCAAATAATGTTTATGTATTTTCACAATAGACCTACAGCTCGAAAGGAGCACTACAATAATTTAGTCTGAAAGCTGTAGGTCACGCCAAACTGTGTTTTGGAAAAAACCCCAACACGATTAGACGCTTCAGCCTTACATGTGCAACCACAACACAGGATCAGCCCTGAGTACAGCTGTCTCCACAGTGGTACCTGGTTTAAGATGAAGGTGAACTAATTGTGAAGGCAGTTCCCAAACTTCTGACATCAGATTTTTACCCCCAAAAGTCAGTCTCAGTGCAAGATGACAACATACGAGGAGGAAGGAATAGGGCTGGTGATAGGTGGGACAGTTTCAATGCACAGGGCTTCCCCTTTGCTGCCCCTCACTCCTCCTGAGGCTCTTGACAGCATAAAGGCTTACCATGCCCAAAGTGATGAGTGTCAGAAAACATGCTATTGTTTCACCTCAGAGTGTCACAGGCCTGGCAGTAATGCTGGGACTACTTAGGAAGCATGAAGCAGGGGTGCTTGCTGGTTCTAGGAGGTTGGATAGATGGGTATAGAGAGGCTGGAGAGATGGGTAAGTTTTATACCACTTTCAAGGGTCAAGTTCAAGGACAAAGGAGACAAAGTCTCCTTTTCATGATTCACCTCTGGTGAAGGATGCGAGCAGCATGTTTCCAAAATATCTTCAAAGGAAGAGCTGTTCATGTAATTGACCCTTCTGCTGACAGAAATATATTTTCAGTGCTAGTGGTCGAGTAGCACTTAAATGAACTGTCTTCCACTTCCTGTGTTAGAAAGCACAAGGCAGGATATAGGTAAAGCAAGACAGAAGATACCAAAGCTGCTACCTTCTGGGCTGTTGCTAAACACTATTGATGCAGGAACTGCAATATGGTCTATGTGCCTGGGCTGCATGGAAAATGCAAAGTAAACTGCTGAACTGCAGCTTTCCCAAAGGGCTCAGAACCTCCTTACCATGTTGCTTGCACTTGGCTGCAAAGTTGTGTGTTCAAGAGCTGAACAATTACTCTGTTGACAAGGTGACCTAAATTGTTGCTTAACTAGAGGTAGAAATCAACAGCTTTTAGATGGCACAGGGAGCTAATACCAAACTAGAAGCGTTAACATCAATACAAAGAAAACCAAGATGTAGCATAAGTAAATAAGAAAATAATAATATAAGACCAAACTTGTGCTACTGCATACTAGCACTTGAGGAGAAAGTTAATATGCAAAAATTATATTCAATGAGAGACAAGTCCCTAGAGAACTGTAATGCTGAAGAAATTTAAAGAATGACAGTGTTCATCAAATTACATATGAGTTTATGAAATGTAAAACAGGAAAAGAAAACAGGCCAAAGCAATTTTTAATTGCACATTCAAAGGCATGTCTGCTGCACATTGTTCTGGTACAGATACAACTAAATTATGTATTGATCTTTCTAGAAGAGAGATCTTGACTAAAGAATATCCAGAATAGTGAAACAAGAACTATTAGAAGTCTGACTTGAATGGAAATACTGCAAGTTTAAGTGCAGATATTCTGGCTACATAATCTGCAAATGCTAGAGAGGGAGGAAAATTTTTGTCCCTATTCGATAGGCATAATCTTATTTTGATGAAAGACTAGAATGTTCATGTCATACTGCAAGAAGATTGTTAGACATAGTGAGAAATGGAAAGTCAATTCAGCTGCCTCATCCACTTTCAGGTGCCAGGGTGATGAAGCTCTCAGATGGAATAAATAAACTGTACTGTAGTTAAGAGTATGACTTAACCCAGCTCATCAACATTTATACTGCAAATCCTTACTATTCCAGACGAATTCAGTGAAAACCAGCATGGGATTCTACAGCAGCTACTTAGAAAACTTTTCTAAACATCTCCATTCTGAATGAAAATTCACTCAAGACTGTGGTGCCTTAAGTCTTAAAACCCAAAAAATTGCAATGACTGTCAATAATATGAAGCATGAATCCTAGTCAAATATGGACTAGTAAACAACCCCTGCCACTCTGTCAGGTCATCTCATTAGCTCTTTTAATTTTTTTCCTTCCTGAGACCCAACTTAGACTAGAAAAAGAACAAATATTTTAAAATTAAATAATGAGCATATTTATCTAAAATATTTTAAAATGCCACTTAGTTCTCAACTCTGAAAGCACTTGTTCAAAGATTTATTATCTATGTCTGTGTCCAACCAAAGGCAAGTAATGCTTTAAACCCTGCTAACTAAAAGATGTCTAGTGGTTTGAAAACACCATGGTTCACTTGTCTGTAGCATGGTGCATGTTGCAGTGAATGCCATCATTCTGCTGTGAATGCCATTATACCTAGGACCTGGTACAGCACCCTTAGCCATAGCATAAATGAAGCCAAGCACTTTTATTATTGCTGGAACTTGGTTCACATTTTTTGTACAGTAGACAAAATTTCAAAGGAATTCATGATCATTTCTATAAAAGCAGTAAAGCTTGGGATTTATGACAAAATGGAGACCAGATAACATCCCCACCAAAACAAAGCAAAAGCCAAAAAAACCCCGAACAAAAAACCAACCCAGAAGCCTGGAGCGAGATACCGGGAAGATCTGATTTTCAAAACCACTAAGAAACTAACAGCTCCTGCTGACACTTTTGTTAAAAGGTTATTTCATCTACCTCTTAAAAAAAACATTTCTTACTGTTTTTCCAGCTACTTTAGTTTAGTGAGCTCAGAGTTTTCTAACTTTTGGCATGGGAAGATCAATTGCCAGGACTCGTGGTGGTTTGCTATTTCAAATCTGCAGATTACAGAGCTTTGGAGCAGGCCATGGCATCACAGCTTGAAACAGCTGCTGGAAGTCACAGGTAGGCCTTACAGATTCTGTAGCTATAACTTTTGGGATATATTCCAGTGCTCCAAAACTCACTGAAGTTCACGATTTCTTTCATTGTGTCTCCAAGTGCCCTTAAAACATTATTCAAGTGCTTCTACTGAAATAAAAAGACTCTAAAGATTTTTGAGGATTATTTTCTTAATAAAAAGAAAATGCACGTATGAAAATGTACACAGACAGAACAAAAATTATATCAGTGCCTAAAATAACAAGCTAAAAGAGGTTCAAAATTAATGTTTTTCTTCTTATTATTTTTATTATTTTTTATTATTATATTTTTCTAGGGCCTCTAACATATTATTTTTTTCTAGGGCCTCTAACAATAGAGTGAATTTTAAGAAAGATTTTTAGGTATCTTTGCAGAAAGCTGGTTTCCTAAATGCAGAATTAGGAAGCAAAATAAAATTGCTCTGCTTTCCACTAGTGCTGGGCACAAGAACATGCAAATGCAAACTGAACAGAACAGACTTAAAATCTAATAGCATCTATCTAAAACTGTATCTCGTGAATTGCTCACAATTGGTAACATATTTATCACTAAATAACACCATAAAGATGGAAAAAGCATTATACTAACTTTCCAGGCAGAAAAGTGGAAAACAATAAGAAGTGTCTTGCCAGGGTCACACAAGAATTCCAAGGTGTGCCGAGTCCCAGTTTTAAATCTTAATCACTGCATTATCATTTCTTAGGAGAGCCTATTGTCAACTCCAAGAGTTGAGGTACTCCATTTACCCACCGGGAAGCTCTAGTCACATCACTGCAATTTTCCTGATAATGCCCTGTCAATGACTCAACCCCACGCTCATGAGCAGAGAGGAGTTCAGTGTCCATGTATCCTATAATGAGGAATGCTGGGCTGCAATCTCTGCTGAAATTGTCATAGGTGTCCACTGATACCATCTGCAATTACAGAATTTTATGAGATGGAAACTGGTTCATTATGAAAAAGACTCAAGTCTACCAGCTCATTTCACAGATGTCAGATGGCAGACTTCCTGCTCATCGCAATTCTTGCAAGTTCAGAAGAAGGGGCCAGTAGTTAGACTTTTGGGAATTAAGCATAAAGCTAATGCTAAGCACGGGTCTAAATGCTTTCTAAGCTGGACCCTGTTACCTCCATTCCAAGGCATTCAAAACAGGAACACAGATTTCTGAATTTCAGCTTCACAAGGGCCAAACCAGGACAGCTAGCTTCCAGAGGAAGGCAGACACAAACTTAGCTAAATATCACTTAGCCAAACACACACCTCTCAAACTGAATTCACCTTGATTATAAGCAAAATAATTACATTAATATTTTCAGAAGTATCAGCTGAATTCCATTTTGAATTGTTACCTATTCAAATAAATGAATTAATACCTTCCTTTAAAAGGCTAATGTACATTATGGATAACTAAGCATGTTTGTATTTTTAATATGTATCATTTACTTTCTTTAAATAGCTTTCTCCAAAACTTCATTGTTACATTTCAGAAGTATGTGTAGTGTGGAAAATGTTGCTGATAAACCTTTTCTCTTAGAGAGTAATCCCTCTCATACATACATTCTTCTGCACTCTCAGACAATGATATATTCATCTTCAACTCTGGTAACAATAAGCTTTAACAAACATCTTAATTTCAGACATTTCAGTCTATTTAAGAACACAGAAATTAAACTAATTCTCCATTTTCTCTGAAAGAAATATAAATTCTTCTACAGCTTTCAAGAAATGAAGCACTGTTTGCTGTAGTACAGCCCCCTCCACTCCTTCCAAAACCAGCCCATTCCTGTTGGAGGTGAACCTTGCTTCATTTATTCATTCCCTTTTTAACAACAGACCGCAGAAAAATCCAAGGTAACAGAGTGTTTAGCAAGAGGACTTCAAATACTAAATGCAGGTTATAGCCCTGCTTCAAGCTCTGGGTGAACTCTGACACTCTGAAGCCTGAATGGACAGTGCTGATGCCAATCTCTATCATCCTAAATATATGGGAATCTGCTTTTTTGACAGACTTGCTTTCTCCTCATGCTACTACCTCAAGTAGCAGTGACAGACATGCTCAAACCATGGTCTCTGGCCTTTCATATGTTCCTTTCACAGGCTGGTTTCCATAACAAAGATATGCTCCCACTTGGTTAATTTATCAAAACCTCCTCAAACACTTCCCCTCCCACACATGCACTTGGTATCCCCACAGCCTCATCACAAAAAAACAGACCCAAAGCCCACCAACCATACTAAAATTATATTGCAGATTTGTAGATTAATGGGCTGATTCTGGCATCTCAATTCAAATGGATTTACAACCACTGTGTTTAGCCCTGTGTGATTTCAAATAGAATTACTTCTGATGAATTTGGATGCAAATTCACAAAGCATTAAAACAAACCATGTTTAAACTCGTTGGTTCATCAGATGCAAATATCATGCATTAAGCAGGGAACACCCATTTATGAAAATAATGAAAACTGACACCAATATAATAAAATCATTACAGGTTTATGGATTCTGGGACTTAAACAAGCCATACCCTTGTTTCTCCTAACTGATTAAATGCTTCTTTGCAGTTTATGTTTGATCTGCAATTCAAAAATAAATTAGTTTAGTCTTTGAGCCCAAAACCTTGGAAAAATTGCTAGGAGGTTCTACCTCAGATTCATCTGGGGAAAAGGGCTGGGTAAAGGGAGGAAATTGTGGGGGCAGGGAAGGTTGCAGTACAACTGAGAACCAACAGCACAGGAGAGGAAGCAGTCAGACAGATCGAGGTTTGCAGACCCCACCAGCAGCGCTCACAAACCCTTGGCTGAGCAGCGTCGTGTGGAACAAAAGGCAGGGATGGTCATACTGGGCACTTCTGTTTCATAAAGCTGGCACAGACGGGCCTGTCACACCATGTGCTTCGTCCCACGAAACCTCAACCATCTTCACTTTGTGTCATGTTTGTAGACAAGGAGTTTAAGTGCAGAAGGGCAAAGGATTGCCCATAATTTCTGGGATTGTCCCATGGCAAGGCAGCCAAAATGAATGTGACCATGTTCTAGCTGGTAAAGTAGATCTTTGGGGTTGTATGTAAACAGAATATATAGTGTGGGTTTTTCATTAATCGCCCTGTCTAATTATCATGAACATGATTTCATTTTCAGTTAGATGACAACAGCCTAGCTCTAAAGTTTCCAGTAAAATCTTTGTATCCAGATAATAAATTCTTCTCATAATGATGAGATTTAAAACAGCAAAACATTCCTCACTGAGGCATGTAATGCTGATAAAGCACTATTTTGCTGCACAATCTATGCAGTATAAAAAGTTCTTTGCTGCATCATGATCTGCTCCAATTTATGTATAAATTGCATTTGTAATAAAAGGAAATGTAACACCAAGTTTTACTTAAATAACTGCTCAAAAAGAGGTTGGGAGATAATGTAGCTAACAAACAACAACAACAAAGAAGGGCAACTGCAATAGCTATTTCTCAACATCCTTTCTTTTTCTTTTATGAATCCATTCACACCAACATTAAGAATGTGATCCCAAATATTTAAAGAATTATATGTTGGGATGGTCTGAGGGTAGTTTGTTTCCTAGAAATGAGGTACCATCTAAATGTGCTGCAAACACCAGAAAACCCAACTTTGAAAGCAACTCTCTCCATAACTTTGACCAATCATCCCGAGAAAGCTCCTGTTTCTGAGGACAGACATACATGAGTGGAAAGGCCTAACAAGCTGTGAAGTCCTTCAGATCCACGTTTTCAAACGTGAATGCCTTGAATTTGATACCCAAATCTGCATGTACAGAAACCATTAGCCCTTGCTGAGGCATCCTGCAGCACCACACTGACAGTGCCACTGACACTGGGCCACAAGGGATTTGAGAAGCCTGACTGTTCCAGCATTGCAGTTATCCAGTACCCACTGTTCCCATTACCTTCTAGAAATCCTTACTTGGGCAGCAGATCAAGTACTTCCATTTCTACGATGGACCCATTATTTGCACCTATAGCTTTGTCACCTCCATGGAACACAGTGCAGCCCATAGAACATTACTGGACAGAGATTAGGATTAAAATTGTGTCCACATTCAGGACATGGACAAAATTCCCACTGAGAAACAAAGCAATTAGTATGATTTTGGATTAAAATAAAAATCTGGATTCTGTTCATTCTTTATCATTTAATGCCAGTGCTCTGAAATCCATTCTGGTTTCTAATGGGCATTAGGATGCTGGTTAAAGGCTACCTTATCCTGAGTCACTATGTTTAACGCTGCTGCTCTTTCCAGACCCCTTTGCATAAGCACAGCCAAAAGTAGCATTTGGGATGTGCTCATTTTGTTACAGAGAGAGAGAAAAACATATGTCACATTTTCTTACCATTTCTGAAGTTGGTTCCAAAACTAGACTAAAACAGTTTCTGATTACAGGTATTTTCTGTGAACTGTGAGGCAGGTGAGCACTTGTTTTGCCCTCATGACCTACTGGCTAAATTCTTGAAGGCTGCTGAGATGATGTTGTAGCATTAATTAAAATCTGTGCTGGTTGAAGGGATGTATCATGAGACCTTGCCTTTAAGAGTTGCTGAATACCATATCAACCTCAACTTCTCAGTATTATGTGCATCTTCTGGTGGTTTTTTTATTGTATGATTGTGGGAGAAGGACAATACTCAAGGATAAAGGACAACCTTAATCTGCATCAGAATGAGACTGACCTGGTTAAATGGTGACAGAGATGTATGGATGTGTAGTAAGTGCCAATCTGAGCACTCAGATGTGGAATTAGGACTTCATGTACGGGTACTTATTTTAGAAAGCAGATCTCAGAGGATAGATAGGGTTGCCCACTTAGCTCAGAAAACCCTGCTCCAGTTTTAAAAGCTACTTGTCACTGCAGAGCAAATGCTTCAATTCTGAAGCAAAGTGGAATGTTTGGTGGGCCCATTTGCATGACAATGCCCAGAATGCTCTCCTAACACAGCTATTTCATGGAAGGGCTGATGCATTCAAGGTTTGAGAATAAATCCAGATCCTGTGGGTATACCAATGCATATATTTCAATACTTTTCCTCCAATTCGTGTGCAAAAGATGAGACTGTTGAAGTGGATAGTGGTTATAGGAAACCAAACTAACCCTGTCATCAGTATTTACTAGAAATCAAAATGAAAAATGGTACTTTGGCAAGTCTCTAACTCCTTGATTAATTAGCTGATCATCTCGTACCCACGTGTATATGCTTTAGGTGTTGACATAAGTCGCGAAGGTTGCTGTGAAGAGCTGTCCCAATATATTAACAAGCAAACCCAGAAAAACTAAACTATGCACAAAACACAGCACAGATACAGAATAACAGTTCATCAAGACGGACTTCGCTCATCTCCCGCACTTCTCCCCTCCTCTCTCACAGCTTGCTACACAAAATGAATGCACTACATCGACTTACACTGCAGTACAGAATATCACAGTCTCCTCTATTGTGTGGATTTCACTGCTGAGAAGCTGTAACACTAATTGTCAGTTTCCCATGATCAAAGTAATTTGGTTAAATAATTGGTTTACTTTTACTATATTTTATTTGCCTCACAAAAACAAATGTTATAACAAAAGATCATCTGAAGAGGAGGGAATGCTATGGTGATAACACCAATATGGTGCCAACATATGGAGAAATATGTGTGTTTTGTGTACATAAACAATGACATGAAGCTTCAGCTGTTTAGAGAACAAAGCTTTACACCTGAGTTAACTTAATATTGTGATATGTGCATTCTGGTATGTATGTGTATGAGGGGTGAAGCTCTTCTGATATTGGATTTTGGCACTGAAACTAATGTTTTAAATGCTGATTAACTGGTGATCATTTATAATTCATTCTTGATAGGTAAAAAATTATGACATTTCTTCTTTACCAGTTACATGAAGTCTGCGTTCACATCGAAACAATGGCTTCTCTATACCCAAAATCAGGTGATGACACCATGATAACTCCTCAAGGCATTCTTGGCTTTTCAGATATTTTTCCCTCTTTTATTTGATTTAGTATGTGGATTTGACCACAATTTTCGCAGCTCCTCCCCCGATGCAGAAAAGGAACACAGTAACTCAGTGCCTGCAGCAGTCGACAGAAGCCGTTCCCTTTAACCTCCCTCCAGACTACCAGGCGTGAAGAACGGCTGAGACGTTTTCCTTCAGCCACCAGAGTGGCTCATTTTCCACATGTCCTAAGAACAGCATCCTTCAGAAGAGGCTGCCATTGGAGTTCCTTCAAAATTCTGCCAGAACGGCTTAAACTCAAAAGTAATTAAAAGCCTCTGTAAAACTCATAAGTCAAGGGAGTGGCATAACATCCATTAATTACAGTGCTCCGTGATGTCACACCTGTGACTTATGAGAGGCTATCCTGAGGTGGGTTCAGAGCTGCTGTTCATAATTTATAATGGTGTTTCGAAGCCTGCCTAGAGAAAAGCAGTTTCACATCGGGATGGCACATATCTTGTAACAGCTGATTGCATGATATAAAAAATAATATTTTGGCTTTCATTCATTGGAAAACTATTGTGGCTGAACACAGGTTTAAACACCAAATACACCACCACCAAATGGTGCATGTGCAGCGGGACCATAACCCTGTGATACCATCGGAGAAATTCAGAGGACAAAAACAATTGTTGAATTTTCCAGTGGATCCTGATGGTGACTGATTTTTAATGTTAAGACTGGAACCAGAAGGTTTGCATAATTACGCTTGGCTGTACTTGCAGAATTTAAACAGTTGTAAAGAAAATACAATTCTGAACAGGTTACCTGAAATGAACAGAGGTAGGTTTATTTCCATCAGTCCTCAGATGCTATTTTTGCTAAAATATAGGGCATATCATCTACAGAATGTTAAATTAAATTATACAGAATGATACTCAGTTTTATGAATTTGCAGTAAAAGTTGTCTGTATTTGACAGACATTTACAGAAAAAAAAAAGGCAATGTTTCTGCAACAGATTAAAACCTGCATTTTGCTTTTTTCCTTTGTCTGTTTTGAGTTTAAATGGAAACAAACCTTACAGTATGGAATTGGCTTAAGGTCACCTGTCTACAAGGGATTACTATGTAGTTCCTTCTATATTTTTCCCCCTACTAGTTTGAGGGACAAAAGGGCAGCAGTACCCTAAGGGCTTTTTCAAATAACCTCTTTAGCAAATAAAGTCATACCCTATGTATAGAGGCCATTTCATCCCAGTCCCATGGGCTGCCTGTAGGGTAAAATACTGAATTTTTCTGGCATGTGTCACTGAATGTGAAAAAGAGGATCACTACTTACAGAAAGTTAAAGGCCGAATGAAAGGATGTGAATTTCCTTAATGCACAAATTTAAAACGCTCTATATTGAAGCTGAAAACATTGACTATAAGCATCTCAGAGAAACACTGGAATAAATTTACATGAGCCATACAGAGATTCACGTATCAGCAACTGATTTACTATGGCTTGAAAACACAACAGATTCAGCTTATCTGAAATCTTAAACAAACAAATATATTTTCTCCAGGAAAAATAAATAAAATGAAATTTGGCCTATTTATGAATGCAATCTTATGACGGTATCAACTTAACATTACCATAAACATCTCTGAAATCAACTGTCAAGAAGGAATCTGTTATGTTTATATAAATTACTATTATTATTGTTTTTGTTGCTGCACTTGCTGCACCCCACTTCTGTAATTGCTGAAAAGACAACATGCAAACCCTCAAACTTTCAAGTATTCACAAGGTATAAAAAATGGTTTTAAAACAAATGATTTGACAGCTGCAAATGTAGGATAACACCTAGTTACATTATAGAAACAGTGTGGATAATTACTTTTTTCAGAAGGAAAGACTCCATGGACCACAGTCCTGTCTGAATTTCCCTGCAGTTTGGATAATGTGCAGTAATACAAATCCTGTTGTCACCTCAACCAAGTCTTTTTTATCATCTACACATCAGCAAGAATGATGAGAGACGTCCCATGATTCTAACAGTCTTCCTTTGAAGGATCCACATGTTAATTACTGCACTAATTATGGTTTTTGAATAACCAAATGAAGTAAGCAGTCTATGGGAGGTACGGGCATAAAACTAAGACTGAGAAAATACTAGTTACTGAAGTCATCAGTGTAAACTGACACATTGAACATTCTTAAAAAAAGTAGAAGTAGATTTTAAAAGACAAGCATCTTCAATAATTAGGGTTCCATACAGGAAAAAGAAATGTTATTTCTTAATGGCAAGTGCATTTAAACTGTTATCTTAAGATCTGAAGGTAAGCCTGCTTAATTCACTGCTTCTTCTTTTGTTATTAGGAAAACATAATTGTTCCAAATAATTAGCACTAGAGTACATCACAAGCTGACAACAAAATTATAGAAATCTTCATATTCAGATCCGTCTAGCTGGCTATTAGGAACAGTTTCTGATCATAACCCATTAGTTGAAGTGCTGTGAGTTCTTGATTGCCACCAAATAACCTCAGATATCTGCCTAAGTTAACAGCCTCTATTTATTCAGAGTTTTCTTGACAGTAAAAATTGCTTACGATTTTTACAGCTGCCACACAAAAGAACAGTATCAGATGTGTGCACTTGCAAGACTAGGTGATAAAATAATTGAAATGCGGATTTTTAGACACAATTTCAACGCCTAACTTCTAAATGAAAAACAGCTATGGGATTTCAGTGTGCTGTAATGGTACTATTGGCTTTCCTGTTTATTAAAAATTAACATGAACACATTCCAAATCTTCCTAGTTACGATGACCATGCTAATTAAAATAAGATTTGTTTGGGCCAAGGTTCTTTGGCATAACAGCTATACTTTGTCCTTTTTTTCCACTGAACACTAACTAATCAACTGCTAAAGATATTTCTGTATTTTATGGCTCAATCTTTCTTCAGTTTTTTTGGTACTTTCTTGTGAATCATACCAGGGCATAAACAGCTCTTAATCCATTTCTTAAACAGATAACTAGCATGGATAGCATCACAGTAAACACTATCAGAAAGTGTAGCATATTTTTAAAAGACACTGACAAATGAATCCTCTGACAGGAATCACTGCTGTAAACCCCAAAGGAAAAAAAAAAAAAACCACAACAAAAAACTATGTGCACATGGTAAGAAGGGAATTGCACTCTTTTAGTTAGTTACCCAGCTTTAGTGAGTGGATTATTGATAATGTAATACAGACAAAATAAAAACTTATTTAAATTTTCCATCTAATACCTTAGTTATCTATAATGCTATTTGAAGCTCCTTTCTAAATGTGGTTTTTCGTTTTGTTTTTTTTTCCCTGATAATAGCTCAGTTTATAAACCTACAAAGCTTTATGTCAAATCCCATGGGGAATAACTTTGATTACTAAAGTAATTAATGATGCTGGATAGTAATATGGATTTTCTGTTAAGATTTGAGTTTGAAGTTAATTAGTCTCCACATTATGATTTGCTGATTAATTACAGATATTTAGTTATAAAGAGAGATGTTAATTATTAATCTAAAAAATCATCTTGCGCAATTAACTAAAACTTTGATGTCAGTCACCACTCTCCTTGTATGTAACTTCCAAGGTGCTAATTCTATGGAGAGAGGCACATGCCTTCCCCAAAAGGTAAAAAAAATCCTTCTGCTATCTTTTTTGTGTACGTAGTATAGTATAGTGAACAAATTTTTCTCTTAATTTGTCAGGACAAGCCACCCACTTTGAAGCTGGACTGTAACTTAATTCTCATGAAACTACTGATCTTTCATTGCTTATTCTTCCAATATGCTTCATCTTATCACGGAAAAAGAAAGTGCTATAAAAGAAATTCCACCATGAGTCTTAACTGTGTGTGCTCTTGAAATCTTGTCTTAACCTCAGAGCTGTGATGTTCTGCTGACTGATGGGCTTTGTCAGTTCCCATGTTAAAGTCTGGAATGAGCTTCAGCGTTGCTACAGAGATCAGGATTTTTCTAGCAGCAGCAGCAGCAGCAGCAGCAGTCTTTACCAGTGCCAAGAAAATATTCGAGCAAAACTACTAATTAATGTAACAGCTCAGTTAGAATTTAAAATCAACTTTTGTTTAAAAAGAAGCCCCACCTTATCTCTTTCCTCCCACCCCTTTCTCTTCTGATCTGCAAAGAAGAAATCTTACTGTTAATGTAAAGGGGATAAGAACGCGATTAGAAATAGGGTTAAACCAAAAAGCATCAGCAGCACACCAATGTCCTGGAATTTACCCTAGTAACACAGACTCTGAACAGGGATCTGTTTACATTATCTCTAGATCATCTTGACAATATTCATTCTCTATTTACCTAAATGAGGCAATATGATGATATTTATTGCTCGGAATGGCTAAATATAGACTTTTCCTGAGCACTCAGTATCATAGTGGGAGGTTTTGCTCTAATCTACATCTTTAAACTGACAAGCTGGAGCATTCCTAATGAATGCCTCTTTTCATCTGGATGTCTGTGTGTATTTGACAGTATAAATATTTAGCAATATCGGAGTCAGCTTGTGATTTTACCCAGATGGACTGATTGATGCCTTGGCTTGACGTTGCCAAAGACAATCCATGTAGTTATATAAGCAATTTCCCTCTTACTTCCTAAGAAGCAATTAGGTGGCCAAAGGCAGCAACCCAAAAATAGTGAGAATACTTCTGGTATCAGCTGACAACTCTAAGGGATAAATAAAATATGGTACTTAAATTATTACCACTTTACTTTCATGAATCATGGGATTAAAGCTTTCACTTCTAAAGTACATATAAATTGCAGGGTTTCCTATGTCTGTAATTTGCAAGAATCTAAGTTAAAATACCAGCTAATCAGTCAACTCACATTCACCTTGGGAAAAGTACCACCCTTCCTTGTCATTTTTGTAAATTGCATGCCTAAGCACCAATGTTATTTTCAGGGGAAAAAAGCTTGTTGTCAATAACAGATATTGCAGTCTAGTTAAAACAACATTTGTTAAGGTTTAATCGCAAATGTAATCTGCTTTTAAAGTTTAGACAGAATGCTCAGAGAAATTCAAGGGACAGATAATAAATCATTTTCTCCTATCCTGGGTGTGAACAAGGTAGGCTGGAGTCTTGCAGGTGTGCTGCCTTTTTCTCCTACATGTTACAGACTCTTGCTGGTTTCCACAGACTGTTCAAAAATACAGGGACTCCATCAACTGAGAAATAAGAATTTTTTTACTATCTGACTTTCAAACAACAGCAGCTGCACTTTTGGTATTGTAAAATATTCCCAGTAAGTTTAGTCAGTTTGCATCTTTGCATACACTTTGTAATTCATAATGTGCATAACAAATTGCAGCAATGAGAATTTTCAGCTGCCTTTCATGTACCCACATATAAAAATATGTGAATTAAAAAAAAAAAATCCTGGATACTGAATGTCAGCTTTAAATTAGCGATGCCCTGTTTGTCTGTGTCGGTCTTACATGGTATAAGATGCCTGCAATGACTATGTCTTGTGCTCTTATGCATGTTAGTACTTGGGGTGAAAGAACAGTGGCATAATATTTTTGGCAACAGTAACATTCAGCTATGTTGTTGGTTTCATTCCATTCCCCAAACACCTTTAGTTTCTTTGTTTTCTATTAACTCATTCCAGTCTTTGCATGCCCCATGCAAGAACCCAGGAAAAAGGGCAAGGAAGACATTATTCTTCTTGACACTAATACCTATAGATCCTGTTCTGCAGTGATACCTCTCCCTATCACGAAGTATCTCAGAAAACAGAATTCTCTGTACTCAAGAGCTGGAACCATTAATATATTGCACAGGCAAGTGGGACACAATGCCCACTGGTAATCAGACAAACACAACAAGGCTTCTTGGGGACTGGCCCTCTGCTTATGATATGCAGGAGTTTTAAGTGCAGCACGCATTGGCTACATCATTTTGTTCCGAAAGGCAGTCTCTCTGATTACCTGTTTTATTATTATTCTGTGACCAGCTGGGTGCCAAATAAAAATAAATGTATGCTGTTTTGTATTTATTGGATTTGATTAGTAATAAATTTGTTATTGACCAGATCCAGAGTGTGAAGGCCTGAGGCACAATCCAATGGTCTCTACTCACTTGATCATTACACCCTCCACTTTCAATCAAGCTGCATTGAATTGTGTTACTCTGTGTTTTGCTTCTCAATTGTCTGGTTTCAGAATGGAGGGTCAGGGATGGAAGGAGAGGAAAGTTGATGCTTTTTACTGAGAAAATTAGGAAAGAAAAGGAAGGCTGTCCCTTTAAGCTGGGAGATAACTACAAAACAATACAAAAGAAATCTGGTGATAGAGTTCACTGTACATGGTACAATCCACTGAACAGGTTGACGTGAGAAATTACTAGGTCGGATAAGGCAAAGTTTAGAATAAACTGCATTGTTTTACAAAATATGTCATCAGGAAAAATGCATTAACTCTAATCAGCCAAAATGGTGTGATTCATTGCTTAATTTCAGGGTACCAGGCTATAAATTACATCAGGCCTGCCACAACTAATTTTTGCAGTGGCATACTAGATGAAAAATGAAATGTCCAAGTGGCTACAAGTGAAAAGCTTCCATCTTTCTTCCACAGCTGAATATTACTTACTCTAATGATGTATAATAGCCTGCAACTACACTTAACCTGTGCATTAAATAGCAGCACAAACTGTTTACCTAGAGTTATGAAGAAGAAAACAGCAAATCAAGCAAAGGAATCTAGAGTGTGTACATTAACCTCCCACATGCCAACATAATTGTCCCCTACAGATGATGTATAACACTTACTCCAAATCATACTTTTTTTTTCATTACACATAATAGCTTACACTTCAAGTATCAAAAGTGTCAAAGCATGTGTGATAAATTGATGCCAAAATGCACCTAATTAATAAGTCTGATGATGTTTAGATTAAAACAGATGTTGGTTATGTTGTTAACAGAAAAACAGCTAATAAAAATAATTGCAACCTATATGCCTAAAACCTGCAGGTATTAGTAGAAAGAACAGCAAAATCTGTACAGTGCAAAATGGTTAGTAAGCTTTTTTGGGTGCAAATATTCTTTTATGTAAAAATTCTGAACAACAGATCAAAGCAGTTCATCAGATCAGCAGTTATGAGCAACTTCCCCTTGTTTAAAATCCACAGCCTGGCTTTACAAGGAGATAATTTTTACCAGTGATACTCTGTACAACAAAAACTACTGTAAAGCATGCACATTGTTATTCACTTACAATAAGTAAGGTGAGTTGTGTTGATTACATTAAAAAAAAAGAAGATAATGAACTTCGGAAAGTTTCTAAATGTGATCAAGTAATCCATGATTACTACAAGTATCTTGCAGAGACCAGTGGGAAAAAAAACCCCTAGAAATAACATGGAATTTTAAGAGTAGCTTTAATCTATAAATTACATATCATAATATTTAAAATATTTGGGGTTTTTACCCTCATGGAAAATAACTGTTTATCACTTTCCCTCCTTAAAAAATATAGTATCTGGGGAGAATCTATTGATGGAAAACCTGATGACAAAAAATTCTATCGGTCTGAAGCAACTTTTGGAGAATCTGATTAGGTCTCATGCTGCAATACTAGGTATTCCATTTTTGCCAAAGGGCCAGCTATTATTATTAACATCATTTGTCTGAATCATTACTCTGCACCTTGGTTCAGCAAACACTATGAAGATGGCATGGTAATAAATGACCGCAGGATTCTTTCCTGCTTCAGCCTGTTTTTATCTGCCACCTCTCTACCGTCAGCTCCATCTTTCTGAACCTCTCTGAATCCCCAAAAGGGACGGGGCATCTATTTGTTTTCCACTAGGTTACCACTCTGTCTATTGTTGTTTGCACTAAAGGGTACGAATTCAATTCATTCTTGTGACATAAAAGCACTGATACAGTAAATTTTTTGCCCAAGAGAAAACACAAAGTTGCTGAATATGGGCTAAGATGTGAAGCTCTTGTGTGTACGTGAAGGAGCTTTCTGAGACAGTCTTGCTCACTAAATATTGTTTTTTCTCCACCACAATCTAGACAATCACATTACAGTGTTTTTAACTTACAGTAACCTTGCCAAATTGGTACCTCTTGCAAAACAGGGACTGTATAGGAGGGGTTAAGTAATCCATCCTCTCATACTTATGAGCAAGAGAGGAAACAAAGGGCTGGGAGGTAAGATAGCCAATCGGTTGCTGTAAGATTAAGTAAGCCGGTGCTTCCGCGATAATCAGGGTTAGTGGAAATGGCAGATGAGAACAGAGGAAAATAAATAACCAAGGAGAAAAGACTTAAAAAGAGTTATATAAGAAAACTGGAATGAGAGGGAACTACAGGGCATTGACTAATCTTATTTTTCTGCACGTTGAAATTCACACAAATTACTTTAACTTTATTCATACCTAAACATGCCAAAAAATAATCAATCTGCCATCCCAAAGAATTGATCAAAACTGAACAGACCAGGCATAACACCTCATACTTCACTCTGCAAAATAAAACCAAAACCTTTCAGAGATGTAATGGGTCTCTTTCTTTTAAATAAGAAAATATGCTTATTTTCTTCTTCAGTGACATGAAGTATTGAAGTGTTGGAAAATACTATATCAGGACCAGACATCTCTTCAAGATTTTCCAATTACAAACATCTAGTCTGAGATACCATCCTTTTGCAAAACCATAAGGCAGATTTTATGAGATGATCCATTAACAAAAATAAATTTCAATGTCCTAATATATGTAAACATATCAGGCTTTGAGGGAATTTAAGTCATGTAAATGCAGTTATAAAGCAAACTTAGCACTGGCTTTTCACGGCCAAAGGCATCTTATTTTTCTAAAGACACTGTTAAGAAGTGCCAAACTTAGTAAACCCCACAGATAATAGCCAAGTACTTTCTTGTCTGACTCTTATAGAATGCTTAAAAATAGCACTCCCAAGTCTGAAATGTTATAACTGTTTACAAAACCTGAAAGGTTGCATTATGCATGATTTTCTTTGCCATCAAAATGCTCTATGTTCCTGCCAGAAGTTAAGAAGTTATCACTTGAAAATCACTGGCTAATCTAGCTTGTGCTAAGATGGATTTTTAATGAAAGTTTAATGAATGATAAATACTTGTTTCTTGATAAATGTTTAATTATGCCAATAATTACCAACTGCTGAAAACTACTGTTGTGTTAATAATGGCATTTTAGTACACAAGCAGTTTCATGAGTCATGATGCTGTTAAAGATCAGAATTCCATCTGTCTAATGCAAACTAGCAAAACAAAAGAAAAGTCTAATTAATATTTTGATACATTTTCCCTATACACTTAAAACGGATGTCCTTTTGTGAAAGAATAAATTTACTAGCTCCCTTTTTGAGAGAAGAATTAAATGTCTCAGAGCCATTATGTTATTAATCATTACTACTATTTGAACCTAAAAACTGAAAGAGAAAAAGAAATCAAGCCAGATGTAGCACATGTATGAATGCTTCTTGCTTAGTTTTTTTTTGGAAGAGGAAAGAATGTGACATTAAGGTGATGATGAGACCAAATTTTCACCTGAAATATTTTGTAACATTCAGGTACCCCACTATGTTTGGAACATTAATCTTCAGAGTTACCTAGGACTATTTTGCTGATGTCAAAAAGCCAGAAAACTGCAACCCTCATCTCTTACAAGTGAGGGGCCAAGAAACATCAAATTGTCATGGTGCCTTCCAATGGGGCCAGATAAAATGGAGATTTTCTCAAAAGTACAAAGAAGTAAAAATGCAGACATGAAAAAAATCAGGACAAAGTTAAAATAAGAGAAGAATATTGCCATGAAAAATAAGAGATGAAGGCTTTCAGTGACTTATTTGTTGTGCTCATGGTACTAATTTTGGCTCTGTCTCTCAGCTAATTGCCACAATACCTGTGGACAGCCTAGCCAGGATCCTGGAAAGGTGCTAAACCATTGGCCTGTTAGTGATTGAAATATGGCCTCTTTCCTGCATCAACTCCAATGTTAGGACATATTTTTCATCAATATATTTAAAAAGGGTTTTGATCCTTATAAATGTTGAGTTTACATTCTGTTCAAAATGTTGAGGCTTTCTTTCTTCTTGAAACTGTTTAAAATTTCAATTTAAATGGGTCTTCGCTTTTCACAGCAAATATGGGACAGAGCACTGTAAAACTTGTTTTATTCAGTAATCTTGTATCTCATGTGGGCTTGACTAGGGGACCCTATAAATTATTTCCATTTCCTACATCTACAACTCTATGAGACAAATTTGCTTTCTACATGAAGGAAATGTATTTTTTTGAGAAGGTATTCTTATTTAGCATTTATGTAATCTTTACTGTGCGTCAGGATGTATTGGAGGAGTATGACCTCAACTTGAGCATCTTACAGAATACTTTGATTCTGAAACAATTCTTGGAGTTCTGAGAATTGCCTGACATCTTTGATATATTTTTTTACTGAAAAATACTCTTTTTTGCAGATTGGCAGTAGCTCATATCAAAAAGGTAGTTAAACATAAACCAGACCATAAACTCTAATACTGAACCAACCAAACACACTAATGAAAGGAGGTTTTCTTGCTGGAGAGAGAGAAAGGAATGCTGCTACAGATTAGCACAGCGAGCCTGAGAGCATCCATATAGCATCTGCAATGCAATGCAGAAGTCAGTGCAGTGAAACCAAAAACAAAGCCCATCCTGACAAATGGCTGGTGGCTAATAACACTTCCTCCCTAAGATTAACTTAGGAGAATAAAAGGACAAATGCAAAAGTATACTCAAATGTATATTGACAATTTTTCCTGCAGTTGAATCATAGCAGGCTACGGCTCTAATGTTATAAAATTACCTAGATTATACAGTAATGTATAATACAATCAGTGATAGCCTTTTTGATGCTGTCATACTGTGTTCTCTAGCACTTGGAACCTAAAGGTGGTAATATATAGATATCAATCTCATCAATATCCTGTATTTTAAATAGACACAAACTCCATTAATCTCCTAATATTACAGGAAAATTTCTCATTCCCAGTAATCAATACCATAAGGAAACTGTCCCTTTCAACTGAGCCAAAACATTCCTGTGACCCATGTGGGAGGACAGACTCCTGTCCCATATAATGGTGGGATGGGCAAGTCAGTCCCAAATCCCATTGATTTCAGGAAAAAGGTCTGCTTTGCTCCTCTACACTACAAAAGACAGTAGAGGAAACCAGCTAACCTCACCCAAAAGCACTGTCATAAATCACAAAAATATAAATTTTATTATTGGAGTGATATAGCAATTTGCAAGTTTTTTAAGATATCTCAGTTCTGAACAGCTTGTCTATGAAAATTTCATTCTATTGCAATACTACAGTGAAGTTTATAATAAAAAATGCTGCTTAAAAAAATCAAAGAACTGTCTTAATCTCATTGCACTCAACCTTCATTCTGTATTTCAAAATCTTTGCAAACGTTACTCCTCTTCAAGTCAACAAACAAAATGCTTCATCCTGAATATCTCAGAAACAGCTACATGCTGTTTTAACAATAATATTTTGGGGTTTTCTGTGCTTTTAAGACATGGTACCATACTGGTAAAAACTGCCTGTGCCTATAGTTGCTCATTACAGCTGGACTGGGTGGAGTTACATTGTCTGGAGCTGAAAGGTTGAAGATTTCTCCTAAAAATACGTGGTAGAGACAGCCATATATTAAAGTTTCACTCCACGTAAATGGAATGTCACTCTTTTATAACTACAGTCCACTATGATAATCCTCTTGGAATGCATTAATTATCATCCACCAGATAAGTGTCAAAAGCTACATTCCTAAAGGATTATCAATTCCCACCCAATTTCTACTGCGGCTGAATAAAGAAGAAAAGTTAGCGGAAAAAGAAGCAGCAGCATCAAGAAGCTCTTAGTCTTCCCACAGCTATTCTCCACTCAGAATGAAAACACTGCCTTTCGGAACAGCTCAGCCATTCATATAGCTTTCATCACAACTGCACAAGTAGAAGAGAGCCAGTGACATGGTATCTGTGTTAAAACAGGAAAGATTTTGTCCTGTAGATTCTTTCATTATATAGCAACATTCTCATTACAAGTACAGGGGAAAAGAAAGAAAACCCTTCACTGCTAGAAGGCTTCAATAAAGACCCCAAACCCAGAAAATAAGAGTCTTTCTTCTTCAAGTTCAGGCATTTTTATCCATTACAAATGATTTTCTACTGCCTTTTTTCTACCCCTTTTTTTCCCTATGCTTTCACTTTTCTACTTTTGAAGAAACCAGAATGCAAACAAAACTCCCAAAAAGACTTCAGTGAACAACTTGACTGACTACATAGGCAGGAAAAGCATAGAAAAAGCCAAGTGTTCCAAATATATGGAAAAAAAGACCAAAACCAAATTTTAAACAAAATTTGACTATTGTGAAAGAAGTTACACAACCACACCCCCCAAAATACACGATTTCTAAGATAGCGCATTGCTTTTTTAATGGCTTCTGGATGTAGTTTACTACTTGTAATTTAGGTGCCTGTGTGCAACTCTACCATTTGTGAAAAATCAGTCCATCCAACTCCACAACGAGAGAAGAGTATGCAATCAATTGAGAAATACACACACACACCCAAATACATGGATGGGTAATGCCACCTAAATCTGCAACACAAATTTCTCTGCAGGTCTAACATTACAGCCTCAGTACGCTTGGAAACTGGTGGAGATGAGTTAGAAGGATTCTTTTTTAAAGTAAACTCTGCTGCACAGAAAAGTTAGTGGTGAGCCTCTTCATGCTGCTTTTGCTTCTGAGTTATCAATGAAGTGATAGCCCTGCATGGAATTAAGAAGAATTAGTAGTGTTTTATATACATAGATTGTATATAAGTTGTAGTTGTTCTTAGAGGTTTTGTGCCAGGCCCTGTACAAACACAGGAACCGAGGGAAACAATCCACTGAGAGGCCTTGCAGTCTAGAAATAAAATGAGAGTAAACTAATGATAGTGAAAGCATAATGTTGAACAGCTTACACATGGCCACACTACTATGGAAAAAAAGCCTTTAATTCACCTAATGTCCTAACAAGGACATTTCAAGCCATTAAGGATATTGACCTTTTACTGCATTTGCTGATAACACTATGGGGCACCACACAGGTGGAAATGCTGTGCAGTGAGACACTTGTGGTGGATTCCTGTAGCACATTTTCTGTAAGTAAGAATGTCCTGGGAAAATTCCAGTATTTTTAAGTACATAACACTTGCCTGTGTTTCCCCGCAGTTTAAACTCAAATACAGTCATATAATTAGTCATATAAAGTTGCTCTGTGTTGAAATCCTGCAAGTTTCACCTCAGCTAATGGCTGGTTTTCAATGGGGAGTGAAGCCCTTTGGATGAGATGGAAAACTGTAACAGATTTTAACATCCTTTGAGATAGAAGATCCTAAAGAAATATTAAATTATTACAGTAAAATTGGAATTGATGAAGCAACTGAAATGAATTGCAAAATACATTCCTTGTTTCTTCCTGCAAAAGAGTAGCAAGTATTTACTAGCACATGCCACAGATCTAAACCCAATTTGACTTCTACCCTACCTCGTGCAACAGTAATAGCAGATCTTCCCACTGTCACTGAAATAGGATGAGATTCTGGGTTTTGTTTGTTTGTTTAACAGGGCTTTTTAAATGAAAACTTTGGGACATCTGTGGGTGCCTTGTATTATATTAACACATGCACCTCGCTGTCTCCTGTCTTAACAGTGTGTTGTCACATTAGCAGTTTGGGCAAGACAGAATTGCTCATCTTCCCCTCACAGCCCATCTGGTTTCTCCCAAGCTGCTCAGGCGACAACACTCTAAAGAAAAAGCGATGTTATCAGGGGCACGTACCAATATATATCACATATTGCAGCATGTTTTGTCATTTACAATGCATCATAAAAAGTTACATTGCATCTGACCTACAACATGATGTAATGTAAAATGACATGCTTACATTGAACAACATTACATTACTCAAAAATCTGAATTTAAAGAAATAAGCATGGGGAGGGGTGTCTATTTATTTATTTGGAATGCTATAAATTTTGACAGACACTAAGTCAGCCAAGTAAAAGGGGAAGGTGGAGCAACTAAATATTTAACTGCATGGCTGCTTAGTCACTTGCTAATGCCATTTTTTTACAAACAAAAAGAATTAAATAATACACAATGAGATATGTTGTATGTCTTTAATATTAAACACAACAGATGATATAATCACAGAAATAATACCAGCAACTTTCAAGGTGTAAAACTGTAGTCAATTTTCTTCATGTTTTACTACGAAAAAAGTGTAAAGATCGAGCTGGAAAAATCCATTTTAAGGCTTTCTCTTGGATTTTTAAGAGCAAGAGCAGAAAGCCAGTGCTCTGTGCATTCCAGAGATCTGCTTTTTAAGAATCAACATGGTACACACCATGTGAACTGTCACATTAATAACCCTATGCTGATATTCAAATTTTCTGTCTTAAGCTAAAGAAAGATTGAATACCCTGCTGTTGTGTGGCTAAGATTGAAGAGGTGTCTCACTGACATTGTTCAAAGTTTATGAAAATATATGAATGCTCAAATGTCATTGGCTTTGCGCCTCCAACAGACTGTGGTTTTATGAGAAATCAGTCTTTTAATCAAAATGATTGAATACCTTAAGGTCGAATCCAAAGATATCAGTTAATATCTAGAAACGTGCTATTTCTGCGTATTTTGCCAAATTTGTGGAGCATTTTAAAGTGTTAATTTGTGCCTCCCATATTGAAAATTGATCTTGAGTTTTAGCTTTTTGTCAAGCAAAAACATATGGTTACAAGCTCTATGCATTTTATGTGACGGCTGTTGAAGCTGTCACATGTGCAAACTTGATAACCGATGTGACACATACGCAAATAATTTGCTTGTTTAGTAACAATTCAAAGATTCATTATTCATGCAAAAACACGTTGTTTTTTAAAAATGATCAGATGGAAGTAGTCTTCATTTTGCACAATCTAGTCTCATTGGTGTGCAAACACTGATAAAATAAAGCTGGGAACTAAGTGGTATTAAAACAAATCCAAGAATATGGGTATTTTCAGATAATTATTGAACCAGATGGTGTTTTTTGTTAATTCTGCCATCAGTCTGAGAACTTGATGTCTTACATCTGCACTTGGTAAAATAAATTTTGCCACTGACATTATTTCAGTTTTCTTAAAATATTTCAATCAATTTTACACCAAGATTTGCAAACATCTGCCATTCTACATGACTGTGAGATGAAATTATTTGAAAAAAAAAATTCTTAAGAAAACACTTATCCTAAATTTAACTTAGGCTTAGCATTTCTGCTGCTAAGCTGTTGGAAATACTACTTTATGAATTATAAATAAAATGCTAATCATGTGCCAAAACACAGCTACCTTCAGTTTTGGAAGGAAGAATCTGTAAAAACCGGTGGAGAGCTGCAGGTTCATTTGGGGCTGCCCCTTGGGACTTTACAGTCCCTTACGTTGTTCTTAAGGTTGATAGGTTAGAACTTCACAGAACTAATTAAAACTTCTTCCCTGGCCTCTCTGAGAGTAAACAAACAAAGAAACAGATCTGGAATATGTGACCAATCTATTTAGATCTACTTTAAGTCAGTGGATATAAAAACAATCCAAACAGGCATTTAACCAGCAGCTATGTTATTCACCCTAATAGCACTCCTCATAAACATTATCACTCAAGTATTGTACCTCATAAACAGATGTGCTCAATCACTTATGCATGTTTGACACCATATATAGCACTTAGATACTTCCTTTCTGTGATCTAAATCACAGCATTTCTTGAAAATTCAGCTGTAACAGGTAATAAAACTGTAGAGCTGGCTTAACTATTACACTGCTCTACTACAGCAAATCCCAAATAAGATCCCTTTCACATATGATAGAATAGATAATCTCCCTCTTTGTCAGTAAATGCATGCTCTGAGATACAAGCTGCACCCTAGCAATCATCAGACCATCAGAGGCACCATGTGTGATGGCATTTCATTTATACCAAATATCGTAATTGCATGAACTTATTTATGAATTCTGCAACAGCTGTGGGAAAATCCCTACTGCTTTCTCTAGCTGGTGAGCTTTTATTACAGTGCTTTGCTATTCTAGCACCTTTGTGTGGGTAACACAGCAGAGCATGCTCACCTGGCACAGCAGTGCGAGTCTTCTGCAGCGTGCACTCAAGCCACGTGCCTTTGACTCCCAGTCCTACCCTCCTGCTCCCTGGCCTGAGAGGAGGAGGCAGGAACATCTTTGAGTAAGATGGTATTTAAGAGAGAAATGACTCTTTGCAGAAGGAGTAGGAATCCTACATGAAAATGTGCCAACTTTCTCTGGTAGGGATCCTTCATAAAAGCCTCCTTCAATGCCTTTTATTTGATGAGAAATGGGAGGGATTGCCAAGGGTTGTCTGCAAAAGGGAAATTTCAGGGAGAACTGGTATGTCTGTCTGCATAACCACAATGTTAGGATAAAGGCTATTTCTCTAGACACAGATCCAAATCTCCTGAAGTGAACCTAGAGTCAGATCAGATGTCCTGTGGTGCACTGATTTATCTTGCCATAGAATGGAAAGTACAGTGCAGTACTCCACTAAGACTTGTTTACTGCATTGACCCTGACTGATTGGAGGGTACCATGACACAAACCCTCACACCAGCGTTTTGTTCCTCAGTCCTCTGACCTGGGACCCAGCCTGGGGAGAATCTAGAGTTCCCCATCAGTTTACAAGCAAAAGTTGTCTTTGAACAAGAAATCAGGGCACTCTAGAAAGCAAAAGAAAAGAGGCACATGGGAGCACATCTGTGACCAGATATTCCCTGACATGAGGCTGGGACACATTGAGGGTAATCAAATCTGAGCTTAAGAAATGCCCCAGCATCCCCAACCACAGGTAGCACTTCCTATTTCCCAACCTGAGAACAACCAAGTGGGGATGAATTATAAAAATTAAAGATATGCTCCTCAAAAAAAGCAGTGAAAAACCTACCTTCCCCAAAAGTAAAAAATACTATCCATTAGGATATTTAAAATCAGTTTTAAAATCATTCAAATGGCCTTTTTTTACAGTACAGAAGCCTATGATTGTTGACTGTTTTTATGTTAGGTTTTTTTTTAATATTTTGGTTCCCTCTCATAGCTTGAGGCATGCAAGCTGGATAGAAGTGATATGAATAAATGTATTAAAAATATACTCAATATATTTTGAGGTAAACAACATTTTATTATCACTAGTTGCTTGGTTTAAAAAATATAGACATAAAAGTTAATTTGTAGATATTAATGGAATACTATTTAACATTATTCTCATCCAGTATCAGATAGTTGGTTTAAAAAACTAAAGAAGACTGATATGGAATGTCTTTTTTTCCTTTTTATAGACTTGGCAAAGACCATCAGTTTATGGCCTGTTTCGTTTCTTGCCAGTAGACAGCACTGAAAGTTATAAAACTAAAACAATTGCTTTCATTTATATCTTTTCCTGATTACTCTGATAGCTGAAATGTCTGAAGAAGTTCAGAATCTGTAAAGCCTGTCACATTATAGAAACATGTCTCTTTAAACTAAATGTGAAATTCCAGTAATTGAAGTGATAAATCTACTGTTTTTGCTGGGGTACTTTTGATGAGAACTATAGTAGTAAATTAGAAATTATTCTCTGCTGTTATATCATGGTAAAAGCCTTTCCATTATCTGTTGTCAGTCACTAGGTATGGGCAAATAACTCAGTTGTCAATCTAACGGTGAAACCTTAAGTTCTGGGAATAATCAATAAGGAAAAAAACCAAAAACTCTCTATTATCTTCATGTAATTCTCTAGACAACTTGAAGTTGTTTTTTCCCTTTTTATTTCTGCACATCTCATTTATTCACAGATATATTAGATATCTTAGAATATTTCATTTTTTATAGGAAGTTTCATGTCAGCTCATTTTCAAATGGTATATGAGAGTTACATTTCAATATGGGTAAGCAGATCTACCTATGTGTCTATATGCAATTTTACATATGATACAGACTTAATTAAATTAGCAGTAAAAGCCACCTACATTTTATTCTTGATTTTTCAGCTACACTATTTATTGACTAATATTTCTTTTTTAAAAGTCCATGATGTTTTCCTCTTCCATGGCTTCAAGTAAACACCATTTGAAAGAACACAATGAATCTGAACATGAATACAAAAAACCAACTATTATATGCCACTTACTTACATTACAATCTGGATTGAGAAAAAAAGAAAAAGGCAAAAAAAACCAAAAGCAGTAACTTCCATCAGTTATGATGCCAAACCTTTGCAGCCTTGCTTGGTGCAAGAGACAAAAGAAAGCAGCTCAATGAGTTCTTAGCTCTGACAGCTACTAGCTCTGTGGTCACTGCTTATGTCATGTAAACTCCCTTCTCCTCATTCCATCAACAGGTAAAATAGAAGAACAAAGTCCTAAAACAAATCCAGTCTCAACTCATCTCAACCAGCTGGATTGAAATGAATTTTGGGAAGGATGTGTGGCTGGAACTACCAGCTAACCACTTTAAAACCTACTACTTATTTAAAAGATGGCTGGAATAAATGGCTGGAAGAGTGCTGAAGCATTATTTTCCTGTTCATGTGTAAATTGTTCAAAACTTTTGATCTAGGATTAGTTACAGACACAGAATAGGGACTGAAACATGCAATCAGACAATGTTTAAATAAAATATTTTTTCCTTCCTGATTTTACCATCTACAGGAAATATGTGTCATTCGTGAAATTTGGATGTAGGTATGAATTCCAAGTCCTGGAAATTTCAGGATTCTGAATCAGTCTCAAGTTTATTCAATGTTTTTTAGCGAAAAAGAATTATTTGCACGTAAGAGGTGAAAATTACTGCTTCAGCAGTGGGTTTGCCCTCCTAATAATAGAATAGGTGAACAAATAATCATTAAAGTATTTGAAACTTTAACTAAAATCAATCAAAGAGAAGCAAAGAAAACAAATACAAAACTATGTCTAGCAATTTTCTCAGTATCTACTGAGAATATTAACAAAACTTAATAAATTTATATACTTCAATTTTGTGCACTTGAAAAAAATGCTGCACAAGAAAACAAAACCTGCTTGTAAAGGAAGAAATTCTTGGGTTGTTCCACTTTATAACCAGATTCTACCCATCTATTTTTGTACAGAACAACTTGCTTTGGTACCCAAAGAACAAAGTCATGAGCTAAGGCATTTTATGTTCTACTAGTCCAATTTCCCTTTTGGACTTGCTTGTAAAGAGAGAGAGAAAGGAAAAGGGGAGAAAATGAGAAAAAATATCTGAAGTAAAAATTTGAATCTGAAAACCAGTATTTTTCTTGAAGGAAAGAGGTATAAGGGACTGCGTCCTAGGTTACAATGTAAAGATGTATTCTATTCCCAACCTCTAGAGCTGTTGAAACCAGGAGGGGCACTGTTCTTTCTTCTTATCTCCTGTTAATGGGCCCATCAATGCCCTTCCACATGACACAGAGATAACTCCCTATGGGAGCCACTTCTGTTTAACAGACCCACCACACAACTAACAGAATGATAACAGCCCATTGTGAGATGCTCTGCCTAGAGGGGGAGGAGCTAAGCATCTCCACCTGGATATAATCTGGGGTTTGGGACAGAGCAGTGAGCCTTTCCACTGGATTCCCAGAGGAATGGCTGCCTTTTCCACTGGATCTTCAGAAGACGACTACACCCTTTCTACAGGATCCCTGCTCCAACAGAACCACATCTGCCACTCCAGGAGGACGGCAGCCACCAATCCAACTGGACTGCAACCAGCACCAACAGGGTGTCAGGTTGTATTCTGACTCTCAGTGGTGGTTTTTCTTTTGTATTATTGCATGCATTTTGTTGTTTTTTTTTTTTTTCTTTTCCTAATCCATTGTATTTCTGACTTGGAGTGTCTTACTCATTTTGCTTTCAAAACAAAACAGTCTGCAAGAAATGCAATATGAGAAAAAATGCTGAGGCTAAATTTGGCAAGAGACTAATTCTTTGAGTATTTAAGAAAAAAATTTAGAGTCTTGTTTTTATCAGAAAGCTTTATATCCCAATTCACCTAGTTACAGGGAACTGTATCTAGGTGCACTAGAGATAATCCCAGAACACAGGTGAACTTCACTCACTTTAAATTTAGGTTTACACCAATTTAACTACACACTGTACATTATATAAACATGAAGAATAAGGAGAAAAAACAGAGAGGGTAGAGAAAGGAGATATTAAATAAATACAAGCAATCAAATTCACTATAAAGTGAGGATATAATTCTGATACTTCAGTAGAAAGTGGAGTAAAGGAAAAGAGAAACATGTCAGCACTAGCCTGAGATGAATTGTAGAGAGGAGTTTCCAGAAAGGAATGAAACAAACAAAAAATGGGATTCACGAACTCCAGTGCATCTGAAGGACTCTCTGAAGTTCTTTCCATCTTTCCCCTTTCGTGACTACCTTCTATTTAGCTAGCAGGGATCTCTGTAAATCCATGCTGTCTAGGACACTGTCTGAGAGCACCAGAGCTGACTGAAACCAGCCTACATTTGTGTAGCCCCACCCTTATTTTTTTAATTGCTTTAAAAAAATAGTCACTTTGCAGGTTAGATAAAGCTCACACAAAGCTTAAGAGAAGACTGAAATCTGACTATCCAAACTGCATTTTACAGGATAATTATATTTGGCTTGGGAAGGTATGTCCCATCACATAGCATAAAAAGGTTTTCTTGCCATTTGGTTTCTGAATAAACTGCTGTACTATAACCTAGAGTCTGTCAAGAAGTTTGACAGTCTGGTTTCAGTTATAACCCATTTTCTAATTTTTCCTCATGCTGTCTGTGATTTTCCATGATTGGCCCCTGTCTGGTGATGCTCTTTGGAAAGTCTGATAAACTCCATGCCAGCTATTTTTTCATCATGTGAAATCAAAAGAGTAGAAAACCATCATTATAAAAAACCCGTAAACTAAAACCAGTATCATTCAGATGTAGCAGGATGTTGGAAATTTGCATGTATATACTATGTACTGTTAGAAATTCACACACATTTGAGACTGTGAAGAAAGATTAGAAAACAGAGCTAAATGACTGAAATTCACCCCTCTGTAGACTCCACAGCCAAACTAATGAAGTTCTAAAGTCTTTAATTAAGCAAATTTTTTTGCATAAAGTTTTGGTTTTGTTGAAATATCATTAATGTCCCCCATGACACTTACAAAAAGAATGTCCTTCCTGTAACACAATACCTGTAATCATGTTCATATTTGATCACCATCATACTATAATGTAGGACAGAAAGGGAATGTGGAATATTACAGAATCGAAAATGCACAAAATGAAGACCAACGCATGGGAAATGCGTCAAAAAAGATGTACAAAAGAAATTTTTCCACAGATAGAATAAGATTATAAAATTACTTGCATCCTTATTGTGGCAGTAAACATGGAGACTTTCAAAGCAAAAACATTAGCACCTATTTAAACATTGGAATTTTTAAAAACTGCACTAGAAAAAATCAATTAATGAGGTAATTTTACAACACATAGTCTCTCAACTAAATAAATAACAGATGCTTTCTGAAAAGCCTAAAAGAGAAGAAATCATGGCACAAAAAGGAAAAAAAAAGTTCAAAACATTAATGTCTCTCCATAGGTGCGAACTGAGGGAAAAAAAAAAACCTTACTAAAATATTGTGCAATGAAGAATTCACATTTAATTAATCAATAAACAAATCTCACAATGGGAAATTATGACAGTCACAGCCAGTGGTGTTCTGACTTCGATTTAGTCTTGTTCAAATCAAGAGAGAAACTTGTGATGACTAAAACTCAATTCAATGTCAGAATGCAGTTCATAGTTTGGCCTGCTCTTAACTACCCTAAAGAAACATAGCTTTGAAGAAGACCATTACAGTCAGTACTAACAGTTGTTAAAATTCATTTACTCTCCTCAATTCTATTTGCTTCAGGACTTGATTTCTGATCCACTTCAGATCTCATACATGCTGGTTTCACTTAAGAGATGGTCTTGATGATCCTTGAGACATCTTCCAACTCAGAATATTCTACAACATTCTACAATAACTCCTCTCTGTAACTTCTAATTATTTTTTCTTTATTTTCATATCTTAACTAGAAAAAATCTTTAAGGATGTGAAGTTTGTATGCCAAAATTTACTAAACTATAGACCCAAGCAACAGCACAAAGCTTATGTTGTAAACTGAATGGTTTCAACTTTTGCAATTCCTGTTTTTCAGGAAAACATTGTTAAACATTGTTAAACAAAAAGTTTAACAATTATAACATGACAGTGCATTATTCTTGAATAAACTCAGCTTCAGGGCAAAGAAGGACTTAATGGAGTTTTTTCTTATCTTTTGTCTGATGTCTAGAGAGGGTACATGAAATTTCTTGAGTCAGCTTCTTTCTTCTTTGTAGTGATTTTCTAGATTTTTACGTCAGACATGATGTTAAGAAAGTCAAGTTTGGTCTTGCTGAACTTGGCTGAAGGACAGTGGAAAAATACAGAAGGCAATGAAACCCTTTGGAATCCAGAAATGCAAGACTGTGTCTCTTCAGGCAAAGTTGGGCTGTTGAGTCCATGTTCTGATTTTGGGATGGTTAGGGGCAAGCTTCATACAACAATAAAACTGAAATCTTTTGAACTGTCACTCAGGGTTTAGGTTCTGGTTTATAACAAAGTCACAGCTTTACAAAATTACTTTTTTTCCCCTCTTAGTTATGAACAACTGTATAATTTTCATGACTTTTCTTACCTCTTAACTGCAGCTGGCAGAGCCAAATTTGATCTTGAATAAAAAGGGACTTCTAAGCATCTATATGTCCATTTGAATACCTAACAAACACCCACCAGATCTGAAAATGGGTTTTAAATCCTTCTTTAGTGAACACAGCTTAAGTAGTACCTAATTTAGGTTCTAGTTCTTCCAGTTAGACACCTCACTGTATGGAATCACTCACAAGCCACCTCCACTAGTAACTCTGTTCAGTTAATATTGGCAAAGCTTACTCTACTTAAAATAAACCCCCAAAGCATAACTTTTGGCCTGAAGTGAGAATTTCAGTACACTGTATTTTACACTACTTAGAAGCAGATTTCCTGGGTACCTCTGAAAAAAAAAAAAATGACCCAAGTTTTTACCTACTGAAGTTATTAGAACCTTCAGTTCCACTCAGGACTTGAAAATATTCATGAACAAAGCAGGCCATATTCTCTCTACTTCTGTTGCTGTATTTAATACAGGAAAAAAAAAGCATCAGTGATCTACTTCTTTACTTTAAAATGCAGTATTTAGGGTTGCACCCTGATGAATGGGGAGGAAAGTGTCCTTTGCCTTGCTCCTAGACTGGCTGGAAGACAATACAACTTACAGTATGTGGGTACTCTCCAACATGAGGGCCCCTCTTACACACCAGCATTATTCAGGGACTGTTTAACTACATGCCACTGGAATAACCAAACAGGCTAAAGGAACTTTCCATTAGGTAAATCTGGCCAAACATACAGAAATAGAATATTAACAAGTTTTTAAATCAAATTTTTTTATATGTGATTGGACTTTATTCTATTAATAAGATGCCAGCTCTCCTGCCTCTTTTAAACAAATCAACTGCTAAAACGAAATGGATATGTGTCTTGAGTGCATATTAGTAAATAGTACATTCCCCTTTTTTTCATGTAATTTGGTCACAAGTGAAACAGCTACTCTGATCACATTATATCCTTAAATTACAGAAACTGTTACACTAATTGTTATACATATGTACGTGGTAAATAACTAAAATCACTGGCTATTGGTGGCTCACTGTGGTCATTGCATTATTAGTTCCCTCAAGTTGTCTTTCAAATTCTTTTGAAATTGAGCCAGACATCATGTCATCAATTACACTAATAGTTTATTTTCAAAACTTTTGCTCTAAAATACACAAACTAACTAGAAATCTCCTTAGGTTTAGGGAAATAACGCAGCCCCCATGCCTACAGAATGATCCCAGGCTTGAACTTTGATCATCTTTCATCTACAAAACTGTCTGTGAGGGCACCTATGGCTACCCAGCAAAGCAATAGTACCTTCATGCACAGAATTTTGGCCATAAATTCCAAATTAAATGCCATGCACATACTTTTAAAGATATTACTTTTAATTTGTGTCTAATAACACAAACAGCTTCCACAGCAAACATTTTTTGTTCAGTTTTTGACAAGAGTATTTCTACTGTCCCCTAAAAACTTTTATTTTCTAATAGAAAATCACTTAAAATGATTCTTTGGAAGTAACCATCATTGCTACTCATATTTTGCAGGAAAAATAAGAGAAAGAAAGCAGCTTTTTATTCTTTTGTCTATCCTCGTAAGAGAAGGAGTACATGAAAATTGAAAGCTAGTCTGTAACAGGTACACTGCTGAGAAACTCCTGCCCTGCATCTCCATTCAATAAACTAACAAACACTAATTTTGCTGAATAAAGAAAATGGGGTTTGTATGTGCAGATAGGGGGCTTAAAAATCAACAAGAGCATTCCAGTTTCACCCTTTGAAATCTAAGTACCAGAGGAGGACAGCCACATAGGTTCAGAAACAACCATCAGTTTATCCTTCAGCCTTGTGAATGCTATTTCTTCCAGGGAGACTGCCACACTGCTACAGCAAGCCACTGTATTTAATTGTTGTTCAACTTCCTATGTTTAATGGTGGTATAAAAAAGGAAGTGAGACTAGAGAAAAATAAGACTTTTACTAAGCTGTTATTGTCCCCTCTGGTTTGCTTCCAGGCCCCTTAATTTCAATCCATGTTGTTCTATTTTGAGGATGTTTTCAGATGTATTGAAGTGCACTTCGACAGATCCTTGAAGCACAACATGGATTGAAATGAAGTTGCCTGAAGATATTAGTAATAGAAATCTCTGACACAGAACTGCACATTGAGAAATTGCTTGATACTTATTAGAAAGCTTCATGTTAATACAACACTGCTAATACTGAGCTCTATGAGAAAGATTAACAAAAAAGAATTTGCGAATGAAGCAGCAGGTTTGGGGAAGAAGGAAGGGACATTCATAAAAAACATTCACAAATACTTAATAGGCAGCAGCCTGTCCCTAAAGCTCCCCAAAATAAAGCAAAAAACCAACCCTTATGTGCATATTTACATAATCATTTACAGATTTACAGTTACCTGTCCCCCCCATCCTTTACCTCCTTCCATGACATTCAGAGAAAGAAAAGCAGGTACAACTCTAAAATATTACTTTTCCTATTTTAGCATCCAAATTCCAGGGAAATTGGTTGCAGAAAAAATATTGAAAAGCATTCTATAAATATTTTTGCTTCTAGATGAGGATTTCACAAGTAAGATTTAGGCCAAAACCACTCGTAATAGCTAGGTCATTAATTCTTCCCTATTGAGGAAGTTTATAATGGAAGTACAGACAGACCTTCAGCTATCATGGATCAAACAGCAATATCTCAATCCAACTATTTAAAATACCCTTATGGGTTGACATTTTGAGGAAAAAGGAGATTCTATCACTTATGGTCCCAATCTAACTGAGAGAAAATTTCTTTTCCTCTCAGTAGATGCTCTTCCCAGTAGAGATGGCAGGAAAATGAGGAATGCTTACTGCTCAAGCTCCCAGCTCTTGAGCATGGAATGCCCTGACCTATGTGAGACAAGACAGCATAAACACAAATCCATGACTGCTAATTAAATCACAACTGTCTGGCTTTCCCCTTTGCCAGATTTTTGCAGTGGGACAATCAGCTGTAGCAGACCAAGTCCTTCCTCCTGTTACATGTGTTATCTAGATCAGCAATGGTAGCAACTCAGTTTTGCTGGGCAGATACTGTCCATTTACAAACAGGATTTAGAAATAAGTACAAAAAGTAGGCTTTTGGTGGACAACTTGCAGTAGAAGGTAAAGAGTTAAAATCACAGGAGGCCCCATATGGTATTGCATGCAAGGGAGAATGGCAGACAGAGGATGCAACTGCTTGCAGGCACCTGCTATTTAGTTCTACAAAGCTTTATTAACACAGCCCAAATGAGATTGCTGCTGAATCCCTGCTCCTAACTTAAGCTAAATTTTAATATATTAGAATAAACATGCAACATTATTTTGCATGCTGAACAAACAGAAATGAATGAACTCAGCTGCCCACTGGTGATATCTGAGATGCTGAAGGCTATTTGAAAGGTCCACCAGGGTCAGACAGGCCAGAGGAGGCACTGGACACCACACCCTCCTGGAGAGCCAGTGGCAGCTTGGAGGGCAGCTCAAATCCAAGCATGGGAGCTGGGTGTGAGCAGCCCAGCCAGGTGCCTGTATGCCTGAGGCTAGATCAACTCTAATTGAGAACAATTTTTAGAATCCAGGTGCTGACTGCAAGGATTAACATATTGTCTTATTGCCACAGACTGTTTGAGCAGGCACATTTTTTACATTCAAATTGCTCTACACAAATCTCAGAATGTGCTTAAATGAAGAACAGAAGTTCTAATTTGCCATATCTATAAGCTATAGTAAATGGCATGAAGTCTTAAAATAAATATTCTACATTTAAAAATGGTTTACTATTTCTTTAGAAATCCTCTGTTCACAATAATTCCAGCCTGTAATGAGTAGGATCTCTTAGCCTGATCTATGATATGCTGAAAGTTATTTTAAAAATTAGTACTCTTTTGAGTCTTTTACAATAGTAAGCTTTGTTAACACATTCAGGGCTACACTGTTCTTCCTGGCAAGTTAGGACAGTGCAATTCCTCTACCATGGATATGGGAACTATCCAAAACTGGATAGTCCTATAAAGACTAAAAAAGTGCCATGTTCACAACTTTGGGAAGTTTCAAACAGGGAAGACATTTTGGGAAGACAGAACAACTGGCATCTGTCAGGAGGTCATGGTCAGAAACTGCAAACTGGGAAGAAAATATGACTGTTAGGAGTGGTAAGTAATAGGGAAGGGACTGAAAAAAGTAGGGGACTGAAATGAAGTAACTGTGTAAAAGTAAGCTAGAACATGAGACAACGGTGAGAACAAAGAAGAAAAAAGGTAAGAAGAAATGGACTGGAGGAGTAGGAAGAATATAAAGGAGAAAGGCTAGAGAAACTATTAACAGGAGGAAGAATATCCAATCAGGAGGACAGAAATAGGGAAAAAAAGAAAGTCTAAAGAAAAAGTTAAATGAGTAAAAACATAACAGGTGAAAGGAGTGAGTAATGAACAGGCAAAAATGACAGAGGTAAGAGGAGATATGACGGCAGTCCTGACAGAAAAGCAGGACTACTGTAAAAAAAAAAAAAAGGGAGAGAAAGAGTTGAGGGAGCAGCCTTAAGGAAGAATAGAACAAATGTGCCAGGTGCTCCGGGTTCAGTGTCAGAAAAGTGTGACCTCTTCATGGGAGCATACTGCTTGGTTAAAAAAAAAAGAGAAAGAAAAAAAAAAAGATAATAAGAGCAATATAAGCAATAGTTATAATAAGAATCCAAATTTAATATGATTTGTTAATTTTTTCCCCACCAGAAGCTTAAGAAATCCTTTCAAGAGAGTTTTGTATTGGTTAAAATTTTCAGATGCAAACCTGTCCAGTTTTGCCTTATTTGCTAAGAGCTTACATTCAATTAACAAAATACAAGCCAGGTTTGGAAAAGGAATTAGTTTCTCCAAACAAAAAACTATAGGCATTCAACAGCTCCAAGTAAAATGGTAAGGCCTTTTGTCTTAAAGACCAGAAATGCAACAGAAACAAAATATAATAAAAAATGAAAATCCAGGTACAGGAATTATGTATTTCATACTGAATAATTATTTCTGTACTGCCCGTAAATCCTCTCTGGTAAGCTGTGCATCTAAAACTCATCGAACTGCCAAGGGGTAAACGCAGCTCCATCCATCACACAGCCACTTGACAAATACATTCCATAATAGAAGTTTATTTTTATGGGAGGCTGAATCAAGGACTTTCCCATGCATACAAAAACTTGTCAAAATTATTTATGAGTCTTGCTGAGACACACAATATGTCATATCAAACTCCTATTTTCCTTCCAAGCACAGACTGTCAATATCTCTGCTACTATCAATAATGTGGAACACCGCTGCTATAGGCCCTCAGGATTTTGAGGTCATTTGCCCATCCTAGGCTGCTGCCAGGCGCTGTCTCTAGCTGCAATGCAGCTGAGGAGAGCTGTATTTACAGCCTCTATGAGGTGTAGTTAAGGTAAGCACCAGGGACTGCAATCAAAGGCTTTGCCAACATAAAATAAAATGGAAACATATGTTTGAAATATTACAGTTGATTATATCGAGAGTTATGAAAATAATGAAAAAAATTGCACTGGACTAAATTAGAAAATTCAAAAGCTTACCAGCATTTTCTGGCATAATTAAACAAATAATCACTTCTGATGAATATGTTTGCACCTTTCTGAAACTATGCTAAGGAAAATCCTCACCCAACAAGGCTATTAATATACTTTCTGACCAGAAAGTTAGTTGAAAATCACATGAACTTTGATAACAAGGAAGTAAAACTCCTGAAATAGAGTTTATTTAGTACAGCCTGTTTTGTTTGCAAAAGAACATAAGAAGTCTTAAAGAAAATGCCATCATTTTTGCTAATGGGCCCAAGCATTCTGTGCAAAAAGCATTTAGCTTTCTGAAGGCCACAGACTTACATCTTGTTTAGCCCTATTAATTAATTTCAGTAATATTAGTTTTTCTGCTGGTTGTTTCACAAACACTACACAGACACAGTGTATCCTGTCTGAGAAGTGGCTGAACTTGACAATATTATTTTGAACCTTTTTGGTACCAGCCCTTTCCTCACCATGCTGGACTATCCCTTTTGCCTCTCCTGCTGTCACCAGCTCTGCAGGAATGTCTCTGCTAATCCACCTGGCTACCCTGAGCACCTCTGCCTGCAGCTGCTCAGGTACCTTGGTGCAGCACTTCTCCTCCCAGGATCACGGTGCAGAAACACCACAGGGGCCCCCAGAACTGGTGTGTGTCTCACAGGGCTTTTGTGCTTGGGATACAGGCTGCTCACCCCTAACACACCCCTGCCTTGTCACTGAGGCACACCTCACATTGGGAACCCCTGAGAGAAACACTAAGTGGGCCTTCCCTGCAACAGTTGAAAAAGACTTACATTTTTCTGAGTTAAAACTGGCCACAGTGCAATAAGTGACATTATTACAGCGTATCTAAAACCTTAGCTCACTTTGCTCGAACAGATAGCTACAACTACTTGACCAAACACATAGACAAGAAAAGGCCTTGTTTTTAGGCTGTGCAACAGATCCCCCCTTGTGATGGATTTGCTCCACAGTTCATCTACTAAGTGATTATGGGCTTTAAGAAGAAAGGCAGATTCACACGGCACACGGAAAGAGGTTCTCCCCTCAAAGGAAAAGTTGCAGGTTCATCTCAGCCCAATAGCTGCTGGACATGAAAGACTGACATTTGGGAAGTCACTGAGCCTCTGAATCCTGTTAATTTTTAGCTGCCCATCCATGAATGATAGCATGCTCCAGGGATAAACTATCCAAATCTGAGAGAAAGAATTTCTTCAATGAAAGCTCAAAGTGGGAGATTTATTTAGCTGTCCCCACAGACTCAACCATCACAGTAGAGGAGATCACACTGACACTGGAATTAGCTTTGAAGGAGCTGTCTTGGGTATTGGAAAGAGTGTGGCAGTAGAAGCATAGAAAGATAGACATACAGTGCTGCCAGGATTACATTGTTTCCAGTATTGCATGCAGGACACAACACATGCTGACACCAAGCATTACTTTTGTAAAGCCCAGTGTCATCTGCAGCAAATATCCCAAGTGCCCATCCAATGGCATCATTGTCCCATCCACTGAGTTTGGTTTTACAGCAGCTGGTGGGGAAAGTGCGTAAGAAACTAGGCATACGTGTAAAAACTTACAGGTTCACTCTCTTCAGTGACATATATACACAAAATCTTATTTTCCAAAAGCTATGGTACTTGCTGTGATTGGTACAGATGGGAAAAAGAGCATCCCAGACGGGTTGCTTTACCGTTTGATTGGCTGACAATTCCCAAGCACTCAGTTAAGCTACTGCAGGGTCAATTTATGGATCTTGAGAACCTATGTGTAGCCTGGAAGAGCTTTGAGGCTGAGGTCTATAGGGTGGACTAATGCTTCTTACAAGACTGTACAATGCCTGTCCCAGGAAATCAGAGATTATTAAATTTTACCATCTCACAATCACCGACTTCTATAAGTGCTAGCAAAAAACCTTGCTAAAATAATAATAAATAATGAGGAACAAGACAATAATTTGATTGTCAACTTAGAGCTAACCCTACAGAAAACACTACAAAAAAAGGATTTCTCATAATTTTTAATTGTTTCACTAGAATAGGTTTGCATTGCTGTCTTCAATTTTTGTGTGCCCAGAGAGAGTTTAGAGGAGGCTGTTTACAGCCATGTCAAGGAAAAAAAAAAAAAAAAATAACACTGGCAGCCCATGTGAACATAGCCAAGTTTGTCCAGAAGATGCATTTCCAGTACTTAAAAACCCTCCACTTTCTTACAGCATAAGGGCAACAGAGCTATTTAACAATTTTTGTTAGTGGTTTAAAACTGTCAGGAATCTGAGGTCTTTTTAGTGGTATACTTTCCACATGACGTAGGTGCAACTCATTTTGTCCCTAACAGAAGCCATCATGCCTATTACTCTTTGAACACTGCACTGCAAATGTACCTTTTAGAAGAAGAACAATATAATCCTATTGATTTTCCTCAGCCCTAAAATGTAATAATTTGAGATTATTTTCAGGCAACAATAAGGCTTTATGACCTAACAGCTGATCACTTTTTTATACTTCACCACTGACGTGTATTACCAAACCCAGAATCCCAGCTCCTGTTAAAGGATATTTATAAACACAATTACTTATTTAAGTTTAATGTTCCTGTGATAAATCATATGCTGCTAATAAAGTGCTGTACTTACTGTGCCACTCTTATCTTCTGAGACAGGGAAGACAGTGCCAAAACTGACTGAACAGGCAAGGAAGAGTATGCACTGTATTTTGTACATCAGGAGACAGCAGTAACTAACACACAGCAAACATCCTTTTACTCTCAACCATTTTGCAACATTACAAGAAGGAGACAAGTCAAAGATGAAATGATAAACGGTCTGAATCATCAATGCATCCTAAGTGGCCATTTAACATTTGTGCAAAATAAAACAGTAACATTCTGACTAGCAGCAATTTATATTCTCTTTTCACAGGATTTAATGACTGCACTAGAATGGCGAGGAACTACCTTGCTGCATTCCAGCAAAAAGGTAAGACATTTTTAACAGCACTACAGGTGTGAACTTTTAGAGTGTGTGATAGTTATAAGCATTAGTTTTCACATCCTATCCTTTATTTTCTTTAAAGAAGTACATGATTGAAATTAGATGGTTTGGCCTCTTCCCTGCACTGGTCATGCTTTTTTGGTAATAAAAAGAACCATTCCATTTCAGTTATCTTTGGAAGAATTTCTAGGAAGGAAAGACACAAGAACACAGTTGCTCTATGGTAGCTGCTCTTTTCCCTCACCAAAGATGTTTCACTCCTGCAATGTCCTTAAGCAAACATTTTCCTTCTCTTTCTGTCAAACTAAGGAACTTTGTTAGCAACACCGTAGGACAGGAGATAACTATAGAGCTCTCTAATTGTTAAGCTCTTGCAAGGGCTGAGCCTGATCATTCACTGAATTGTTGAGTTGATGGGATTCGTGTAGCTGGTTATAAATTGATAATCTAAATTAATTCATTCAAGCAGAAATCGATTTTGTAACTCCTTGAGAGCTTGTAATAATGCTTACCTCCTACCGTTAGCTGCATTCTCCGTTTCATAAAGCTGGTTGGAAACAGCTGGATTCAGGTGACCTGCTAGCTCATTAAATCTGTTACATGTTCGTTCTGGTAAATGATATTAAGCTGAAATGTCCTTGCGTTGATTTTTTTTCCTTTAATTTTATGACAGAAATAACCTAATTTGTAACACAAAATAACAATCTCCTTGGATTACTTTGCCTTGTTAAAATATTTTATGCATTTTTCATTTACACGAAGGTAATGGAAAAACACTTAAACTATCTGTTATTTAAGCCACAAGAGATATGTTACTGAAAGTCTGATAGCTGCAAAAATGATTGCCTCTTCATAGTCTTTGCTTTATATTGGTAATAAAAGGCGGACAATTCAATTCATCGGTTAGTAAATAAAGTACGATAGTTTTTATTTTATTTGCTCTGCATTTCAAGAACTAAAATCAGATTGCTTTTTGAATTCACTTCAGAATGGGCTCATTACTTTCCTTTTTTAGCTCTAAGGCAAAATGTTCGGTGTCTATTTTGAATGTTATACCTATTTTAAGATATAAAGTAAATATTACCTAATTCTGAATGTCAGATTAAAGACATAAATTTCTTTCATTGACTCCTCTATAATTACTTAAATATTGGTGTCAGGACTGTCAGTAAGAAGTCATAATAGGATCTGAGCACCTCAGTATGGATCTGATACAACGCATAAATACTTATTTCTCAGAACCTGATGACTTCTAACTATCAACTTTTATGACAAGAATGGAAGAAGTGTCAAAAATTACACTGATGTAATGTGCTGCAGGGCAAGAAATGCATCCTGCCACAAGATAAAGCCTGAATTCTATGAAGTCCAGTGCAGAAACACCTGTTAGAGAATGGGAAAATGTGATGCTGCTCTTCTGTACAGTCTATTCTTCACACATGTAAAAGGATAAAGGCAACCCTGAACTGAAAAGCCTAAATATGCCCTTGAACATTCCAGTTTGCCACTTCCAGCAGACGTCACTACAGAGTAAGGATTCATGCAGGCTGAAAAAATGGCAACACTATTCAAAGGAATTACGATAAAAACATTTAAGAAGGCTTAGCTATTAAGATAATAGTAGCTAAAATCAGAATTATTAGCTTATTAAAATTAAAGATCCATATAAAGATAAACCATCCTTTTAATTATCAGAAAGAAAAAGCGGTATTGATTTCAAGCTTCTGGCAATAACAAAGTACAGAAAAGCATAATACATACAAAATACGGGATGTACGAAAATCCCAGCCATAACACTAAGAAACACATATACACGAAACCTCAAGTATCATGTTTTCTAACAAAAACCTACATGTGACAGATATTCATGCAATGAGCATACAGCTATATATGCCACTAACCATAAAGAAGCAACTGCTTTTTCACTCATATATTTTTCTACATTTGTTATCACCAAGCAGCCTTTACTCATTCCTCAAATCCTAGTATTTACCTGCACATAAGAATCATCAAAATTCTGTCTAATAGCATTTATTCAGTAATAGAAGAATCAGCATACAGTAAAAGTGAAAGGAGATGGTAGCTTTCAGAAACACAGTGAATGTATTTTGGGCTCTAACATGCTGATGAAATATCTAATATTCTTTTCCTGTTTAAAAGAAACAACAGAAAATAATTCTACCCACCCCGTGTTCTTGTTTTAACATTTACTGCCTTAAGAATTAAAACTGTGAAGTCCATTCTGTGCTGTGGCTTTCAATCCTGACTGGCTGGAGTTTGTCTGAAAGACAAATGCTACTCAAGGTAGTGCAAGGCTAAATGCTGTAGGCAAGTCTCTGGGAAGACTTGTCTCTGAGACATAAATTCTAATGACAAAAGGCACATAAAGGGAATTTTTTCACTATACCATACCTCAAACAATGTGTCCTGTTTCCTCCGTGAGCTTGGGTAATTTGTCTGGCCTACACAGAAGCGTCAGGGTGAAGCTTTTCTCAATTTTCTCTATTGCTTGTGATCTGATATTTGCATAACATTGGGTGAAACACTTCCATGCTTGATACAGACTGGAGAGTGTGAAGCAACATAGAACACTGCCTTCCAAGAATACTGGGGCAGAATGAGGTAAGAAAGAAACCTCTTGTCCATTGCCCATCCTCATGAGTGTTGGCTCAATGGTCATTGGCTCTGGGGTCTTTGTTCTGTGAAAGGGAGCACCTGTAGGTACAGCAACAACTTGGAAACATTTTTGTCGCTTTTCTTGAAGCAACAATGCAGAAATTGAGTAGGAGAAGCCACTCATCAGACTGCTCCTATGGATATTTCCACTGGCCAACCTGGGGCGTGTTGAAGTGTCCCCATGACTGAGAGAGGAGACTGGAGGTTCTGGGGGCTGACAGCTGACTCCCAGCTTGAGAACTCAGCATCTGAGCTTAGTGACTGAGCTATCTTCTGGAGCTTGAGAATATTTTGGTGTGCTTCTTTGTTAATTTTGTTTAGAAACTTTCCTTAATGACTAATGAGTCATAGGTTTTGTGGTGCCTCATACAACTATGGCTCATCCTCATGGTGCACTCCCAAACAGGTGCCTCTAAGCACTAAAAGGGGCATTGAAATTAACCAGGGTAAAATATTTGTACACATTATTGCTCTGGAGAGGAAATAAAAAGCTCTGTAGTATTTCTCTTGGCTTAGAGAGTAAACTAAGGCACACTGCTTGGACCTGGATTTAGGTACACTCTGTTGGATACATAATCCTCTTAGGGAAAGAACAGACCCCAGGACTTTTGAGATAAAAGAAGAGCAGAGGAAAAGCTTACCAAATGAGTGAGCTGTTTTGCTCTGGAAGGGAAGGACTCCAAAAGAAAAAGGAGGAACTCTAACTGAAAGAGAGGAGCACCTTGGGCACTGATTCCCACTGCTGCTTCACCAGCAGTGTCAATATTAACAGTAGGTTAGTGTAAACATAAACCACACACCAACACAAATTATACCAAACAGCAAAGGTGTGAAGATGGAGAACATGATACTGCACCAGACAGTACAGTCTTAGCAATTCTCCTACAGACATTTCCTACCTTCAAAGTAATTGTAGTTCTTGGACAGTTCACACTCTTCCAGTTATATTGTGCTGTGCCAATCATAGCCAGGAAAAACCATATATTATAATCAAAGTAAAATCAATCATTTATGAGTTCAATAGATACAGCAGCTGAACCTCTGTTCTTTTCAAAAGGGTAAGAAATGGCTAAATTGTTTCTGGCAATACAGACCATCTCAGTACAGACCCCAATTTAAGAAAAAAAATCCAACCCATCACCCAGCAAAGGCCTGGGTCCAATGCTAATACTTATGTATGGGAAAATGTGTATAGGCATGTATAAACATCTTTAAAATCTTGATTAGAAATTGTTTATTCATTATACTTTCTATTAATGAAATGTTGCCAGCAGAATAGCACACCCAGAAATGTATGGTGGGAATGTATGGCATTCTTTCTCCTGGCGTTACATTGCTGCAAAGGACTGCAAAAGGAAAACACCAGACAAGACTAGAGAATCCTGTCATTGCCAAAAGTGAAAATATTTTTTAAAAATCCATGATCAGCAACTCCCTACTTTGCTTCTTAGCACAGCCCCTCTTCATGATACTTGCAAATAGAGCACCACACGGACATCAGTTGCTGCCACACCCTTCCTGTTGCTAATCTGTCTTTTTAAATTTAATTTCTTTTATGGTGGCTTTTCCACTGTTTAATTAGGCCATGGGGAGTAAAGAGAGGCAGTCTCACTGTCCCTTCAGAGTTTATTTCACAGACTGTTCCCTTCAAGGATTTTATTTCTGTCACAGAAGCAGACATCCTCATATTGCTTAAACACAGAAAATGATTAATACAATGAGATTGTTATGCTTCTAGCTAAAATGGCCTTCTTTGTAATGTGAGCTACAACAGCTTGAAAAGATGGGCGCTGACACTACACTACAGCTGACAGTTTTTCTTTTTTTAGGTGTACTATTATTGGGATCTGTATTTCTGTGTGACCCATAATAATAATCCCACGATTCTCCTCATATTAATATCATAAATTCTGCAGACATAGATGATATTATCATATATCAAATATGACCATAAAACCAATGTGATCTTAACACCTTTGGATTTATCCTGAAAAGAAAAATACCAGAAAAAGCCATTTATGCTGATATCCCCAAATCTTTACTGGGTTACAGTAACATGGTAAGATTATGATATTTATAACATTTAGTAAGATAGGCAGTTTTGATAGCTTTATTAATCTGTTCCTTGAGTTAAACTTCTGGATAGTTAATTTGTATGTTATTTAACAGTCAATGTTTTCCATTCTGTGTCCCCAGCCAGGAAGCTGAAATTCTGCAAAAGCTGTATTCGGCAAAATATTCAGCACACACATTAAGTATCCTAGTTTAAAGGAACACCAGTCAAATAATAACATTTTACAATATTTAAGTGAGATCTCCTAGTGCCACTGCAGTTAAAGGTCCCCGAGCTAATTGAACACGTTATGGGTTAAAATGGCATGCTCAGTTTTGGAGTGATTTACAATGAAAGCCACGACACGCAAATATCAAACTGACTTAATGCTGGTTTCAAGTTTTGTATCTCTGAGACCACTTATACGTCCCAGTAACGTGATCACAGTGGAGGATTCTGGAACACTTAGAAGACTGAAGCAAAAGCTGAATTTAAAATACTGAAACCTTCAATTTGCCACCTCCTTCTTCCCACCTCTGCTCTCATCAGAATTAGAATTTCCAGACAGATTTTACCACGTGATTGTATGTTTGGACAACTGCTATAATAACAATAAAAAAAAGAGGGAGCATAAAATGGCTGAGGTGCTGAGACTGCCAAAGAAACTGTGCCACATGCAAACATGATTATCCTTGTTTTAAGTAAAAATCTTAAGTCAAATTTGCTTCAGCACAAAGAAACTATCCAGGGGCCAATACACCACTTATGCCTTCAGTCAAGAGCACCATGCAGCAAAAGTGCTGCACTCCTGCTAAGCAATGATGGAACCGTGTTTGCGAGGAATTTTTACAAGGCACATAAACCTATGTACTATGAAATCCCCCTTTACAGATATGCTCTGCAAAGCACCAAACAGGCAGGATAAAGCAAACAGGCTTGTTGGGGAAAAAGGAGGCAGAAGCAGAACAAAAGAAAGCAACAATGAACAGCAGAGCTTCAGAAATACAGATCAAAAGGTGCTTTACTGCCACTGGGGAGAGGATTTTTTCACTATTTCTTTGCAGTAAATGTATTCAGGCCCCAGCATCAGCTACTTGTTTGGTATGTTGTTGGCATGAAATTCTGCCCTCAAAGATCACGTCTGTGAGAAATTATTTTTTTTTTTCAAATGCCCATATCTCATAAAAAGCAACACATGATGAAATTTCAGCAATATAGCTGCCATTAGGAACGAAATTTCTTTATGAGGTGCGCAGGCATTTCAAGAGGATACACAAGTTTTTCCTTACTGAGTAGCCATTAGAGATCAGCACCTCAGTAGAACTACTACAAAAGCAAAAGGCACATGGGAGTAAGCAGGGAGTAAGCACAACCCCAGCTCTACCTTTACAACTGTTGTTAGAAATGGGCAGAAAAGGGGCAATGGCTGTCTCAGTCAGGAAGAGTCATTCTTCCTAAATGTGACTGCAACACTACAGTGCTACCAATCATTGCAATCTTTTCAGAAACTGTGTTAGCTCAGATATTTAAGAGTTTAATGTCCTAACTTTCTAGACTCAAATACTTAAGTGAGAACAGTTACTTGTTTTCATTTTTGAGGGAAGAGAGAAATTCAGTAACATTAAATGCAAGTTACAGAGATCAGAAATTACCACCCAGACCAGCTGGGCAGCAATGTGTAAGGTGGCAATGCCAACACTCTTGCTGCCTTCACTGCAACCAGAGGGTTGTAGGACAACTCTGTTTTAGGCAGACAATCTCCCCATACAATCCAGACTTGCAGCTGTGGCTATATGCCACAATCTACTCCTCAATGTACAAATTTCCTTTGACACAGATGACTTTAATGGCTTTTTCTTTGCAGCTTTATAGTATATTGTATAATTAATTCAGGAATTAAAGCTGCCTAAATGCATTCAGACACAATGAGCCACTCTTCCGAGCTGTTGCAGTCTATTTTGTCAATAAACCTAGTTCATGAGGTTCTTGTTTCCACACATCAATACAATAAGAATTGTGTACTCTGGATATTTACATATCTATCCCATAGAGAGATTCAGATTTTTAAAGACTCTGCAACAATAGATTTTTTCAGGCTTTACTTAAAAATATTCATTTTAATACAAATTTAGAAATACAAAGTTTCCAAATTAAATAAGTAAAAACATTTCATGTAATTTATCTGGCAAATATGCTCCCAACATTTGAAGCTAATTCCTTTTTTTTTTTTAAGTGTAACCAACTTTGTGAGTTTTTCTTTAAAAAATTTTATTTTCCTTTTGAGAATATCCAAGGAGCATTAAAAGAAAAGAAACACATGACTAAGAAAAACACACATGACAAACTGAAAGGTCAGAAAGGATACTATAACTGAATTATTTTCCTTAAGGGTGACAAAAGAGCAACGTGGAGAGAGAAGTGGAAGAAAAAGAGGGGGCCTCCAGAAAAAGGGTGAGAGAAAAGAAATTTAAATTTGCCTGCTTTCTTTCTGAATTCCCACTTACTACTTCAACCTTGATATGGAAATATCAAAGATGGCTTTAACTGGCTTTGCTCAGTGCCTGTGCTAAGTATTTTAGAAGCCAAAAACTGGTAGACATCTCCTCTCAACTCAAAGCGAAAAAGCACTGTTTGTGTAAAAGGAACAACCAACTGAGGTGACAAAGTAAGAGAATGTTCATTTTCTGATCTTGGAGTTTCTGGTTATACCAGTCACTCTGAGGTGTGCTCTGACCAGGGAGATGGCACCACCTGAGTTACACTGAGGGATCCTTAAAAGGCAGGTGATAATTTTCTTTTCCTCAATACTGGCCACCCAAAGTATGTATGTGGTGCAGTTTTATGCACAAATACATATGTAATTCTCTTTTTTCAGTATTGTGTATGTGTTCTTACTTCAAAAATATGTAGCCCTTTTTTGAGAGCAGTATGTTCACAATGTAAGAACAAAATCTGGAAAGCAGAAAAAGAGCAGCACTCTAACTCACTGATAGGAATATGGTGTGACAGGAGGGATGAATAATCAAAGATACAGTTGATAGTTTACTGTTAAAATAAATTAACCAATCCACTGACAAAAAGTCTTGCCTACTGTATTTTATAGATACAGCTCTGACATATTTTGATCACAAACAGTTTCAAAAGAGGATCACTCTGCCAGCTGGGCTGCTCTTAAACAAAACCTCTATGTTTTGATCCAGGAAACATCAATCATCATGTCTCCAAAACCATTGCCATTTATTGAGCACCCATTAATATGCTCAGTGCTAAATAAAGCAGGAGAACATGCTGTCCTTATCCACATTTCTGATCATCTGTCCTATATTTTTGAAGTCAGTTTGTCTCTTCATAAAACCAAACATCTAAAGTAAACAAACACAGAAATGTTTTGGTACTATGTACTACACTGCTATACTTTTTGCATGCTTGTTTTATCTTTCACATTCTGTAAACATAAAATAACTCCATTCCAACTGCAGGGAAAAGAACTGAAAACAAGACTCTGCTGGACAAACAAGCCTGAAAAAGGAGTGAGGCTGCAGAGGGGCCACAAATTCTGTGTGTGTTTCAGCAAAGTGAGGACAGAGACCTGAGCAGCTTCAGTCACTGCAGAGAGCTAAGAATTAGAGGAGTATCTCTGTGATGGCATAGGTCAAAAATACAAGGAATTTCAAAGGGAAACAAGAGGGTATGAACATCAGCACTGATTATAGGATATGGTTCCTGTGCATCGGAGAACATTTAGCTAAGCCACATTCAGTATCTCTGATGTAACTCAAGACCAATTTGTAGAATCAAGCTCTTGGATAATATCACATAGGTAATGACCATCCACAGGAACTCATAATAGCAAGTATGTTGGTTCTGAAGAGAAGAAATTACACATTTTAACACATAAAATAACTACAACATCCCCTCAAAGAAAATCAAACCTTTTAGAAGTAATGACAAATGCAGATATTGAAAAGATTAAAATCTACTTCTGGTTCAACTCCAAAAAAAAAAAAAAATAAAACCCACACAAAAACTTGTACTTGAAAAACCTTGAAGATCATAATCTTGTCAAAGTATTGGTTAAATTTAAATTATATAAAACATAAAAATGTGGGTGTAATTCACCATTTTAAAAAAAGGGATGAATATGTATCAGTTAAATATTCTTACAGCTCTGTCTATCTGCTGTGTTAGACAAGAAATAAAGGTGATGTTCATAAAGACAATGATAAAATTTCCTTCACTTAATAGTCAACTCTCTGATTACTGGCCACTGGAGTATTAGGTTGAATTGCACCACTGATGAACAGCCAAGGGCCTCAGTTAACAAAAATCAGTGCTTTTAAAGTCTTTAATGATCAGAAAAAAATGAATGAAAGCATTTGTCAAGATTATGATTGCCATTAGAAAATGCTAATTACATATTAGTTTAATAATCACCACATGATCATTTACCAAAATTATTAGATTTTTTTTTACTTACTTGGAAGAATTAACTTTTTTTTTTGTACAAAGTGTTCACAATAGTGCTCTTAGAAGCTAAGAATTTTAAGATTACACATCTTCTGAAGCTGCACGGCTACTGTCGGAAAGCTCTGATCTGAATTTAATGCCAACCCATCTTATTTCAATCACTTAATGATACATATAACCCTCTTAAGGAAAGTTACAGCAGTGTACAATTCATAAAGCACAGGTAATTTGGCCAAAAAAAAAAGCTCTACAATTAAAAGTTTAATTCCAACAAAAAGCCATTTGTTAATTCATATCTATGCGCTAAGTAAAATATGTCACTCTTCAATATTGAGCTGAGATCTCACGTAAAACATGAAGGAGTCCTTTGTACTTAGGCAAGTATCAAAGATATCTATAAGAGCTGTGTCATCTCAACCACACTACAAAGGAATATGCCACTAGTATTACAATAAGACTGCTTACTTTTGATAACAAAAATATATTTTTTGGTATAGAAGTGTTACACCAGTTCTACAGGTCAAGTTGCATCAGCAACCAGTAACTTAATCACAGCAACAACAAAAGAAGCATCATATGCCATGGTGAGCTCAAATGAAATTTCTCTCAACCAGTGAGAATTTTTACCATTCCAATCAAATCTATTAATACTTCAGTACTTAAGTTCTTTTGCCCAAATGCAAGTATAAAAACTCCCAAAAGAACAGTTCTCCCATTCTCAGTTTAAAGTTCACATTTTAAACAACTAGAAGTAACTCAAACAATCACTTTCTTTTAAGGGGACAGCATAATTGGACTATGTCGAACAATGTATCTTTGAAACATACAAGCAGAATAAAACCTGAAAACTATAGAAAATATTTCATATGTTATTTCTCACCTAAGATCGATGCTCTGACTTGGAACAGGCCCTGGTGGCAAAAGGGCACATCTCTGCATTACTGACCTTAAGAACATCTTAAGAACATCTGTGCCACAACAACCCTCTGCAGCACTCCAGGATGGGGACAGACTGGCTGAACAGTGCTCAGGCAGAAAGGGACCTGGGGGTGCAGCTTCACAGTGGCTGAACACAAGCCAGCAGTGTGCCCAGGTGGCCAAGAAGGCCAGTGACATCCTGGCCTGTACCAGGAATAGTGTGGCCAGCAGAAGCAGGGCAGGGATTGGCCCCGGTACTCAGCACTTCTGAGGTCATACCTTAAATGCTGCATCCAGTTCTGGGCCCCTCAGTTTAGGAAGGACATTGAGATGCTGGAGTGTGTCTAGAGAAGGACAGCAAGGCTGCTGAAGGGTCTGAAGAAGCAACTGAGGGAGCTGGGAATGTTTAGCCTGAGAAGAAGAGGCTCAAGGTGACCTTATCACTCTCTACAAGTACCTGAAAGAAAATTGTGGCCAGGTGGAGGTTGGGCTCTTCTTCCAGGCAAGCAGTGAAAGCATGACAGGACACAGCTTTAAGCTGCATCAGGAGAGGTTTAGACATAAGGAGGAATTTCTTCACAGAAAGGGTGATTGGACATTGGAATGGGCTGCCCAGGGAAATGGTGGGGTCACTGGCCCTGGAGGTGCTTAAGAAAAGATTGGATGTGGCATTTGGTGACATGGTCTGGTTGACATAGTGGTGTTTGGTAATAGATAGGACTTGATGATCTCAAAGGTCTTTTCCAACCTAGTTGATTCTGTGATCTTAATTCAATTTAGCGATGAAATGATATTACATCATGACTCTTGGTATGCTTAATAGCCCCTGCTCAATATGGGGGTTTTGTGGTAACAGGACAGTAACTTTACTTGACCTTTGCTAAGAAATAAATAAGGTTTAACTAATTTAAATGCACACGAGTTGAAATCAGAGTTTAAAAGCATTAACAGCTGCCTCTGACTGATCTCCATAGCTACTATGGCAGAGGGACAACATAAGCTTCAAGAGAAAGCAGAAATGCTACTGCCGAAGCCTGATGCACACAAGACTATACAATTGTTCAACCTCTTCCACCAAGGGCAGTATAACTTACTCCTGATCAGACTCACTGGTAGAGAAAGCTATGGGGAAAAAAGGCAAAGTTCAGGATTCTCTCCGTGGGAAGGTCTTCAGACCTGGTCTTGAGGGACAATTATTTTGATTTTTTAGAATTAAGAAAAAACTAACAAATGACTGATCCCCTGAACAACTGCTCAAATTGCAACTGAAATGTAAATATATATGGACAGAATGCAAAATCCCTTACCCCCAGCTAGATTTTCAGGGAGCAGAGGAATATCATATCCAGGTGACAAATCACTTTGGGATTTTTGCATAGGAACAAGGACACCTTCACAAACACATCCTTCTGCTTTGAACCTTGGCCAGATAAGTGGTTACTCAAGAGTGTGACCTGTCCCTGTAATACCAGTCCTGGTTCTGTGGGACCAGTTTCCTTTACAGTATCACATTTGCCACTCTTGTTGGCAGTTTTAGTTTAGGGAGAAAACGGGGATGTAAATTAACCACTCATGTCTAAAGGTAGTAGCTGCAGATCAAGGTTAAGACATTAGCAGGGCCACGTGAGGATCCTGCACTATTTTCTTCTGTACTTAGTCTGTGGAACACAGGAATTAAGTCTCTGTGACTGTCAATCTGGCGCTTTTCATGAGTTCTAAATTCATTTAAATAAATAAATAAATAAAATTATTTGTTTCAACTTGTCATTTGGGTAATATTGCTGCAATTTTTGCTGTAGTATGTACAAATCAATCACAAAAGTCTCTATGATGCAAACCCTTTATAAAAGTGTTACCTATGTAGTTTCTTCCAAAGAAGCCTCAGATGCTGTGACAGTGATACTAAACATACATCAAAAAAAATCTTTAAAAAAACATAACTTCAATGTTTTGCTTTCAGAGAAATTTTATAAAGCTCACGTTCTAGAGCCAGGCACACACAAGTAAATTCCAAGTTAAAATAAATTCAAACCTAAAAATTTAGTCAAGTATATCTACCACTTGAAAACCAATCTCAAACCTAATTTTCTGTTACTTGACATGGCTTTTGACATTTTTCCTTTTACAAACTCCTTTGATAAAATGTTCAGGAAACCTTCCCCCACCCCTTGCTCCTTCATTTCTTAACTGCTATGTTAATTTGACCTGTATATTCTTAAGGAAACATTTATTTTCATAAGGACACAATCTGTGCAGTCACTGGTTGTAGTAAATAAATACAGCATTATGATGATATATAAGAACAATCTATTTTACAGCTATCTGTTTATATACAGATATCTGTTTATACCATTGACAGACTATGTTTTTAAAGGAAGAAAACACTAAATGTTGTGCAACCTGCTTCAGGAGCCAGAAAGATTTATTCTGGAAGAACCGTTAAGGTCAGGATACATGCTAGCATCCAAACAACAGTACAACCAAGTTGGAGCAGAAATGCTACACTTTTCAGGAACTCATTTGCAAATAAACCAATGTTATGCCTCATCTTACACCAGTGCTTTCATAGACATGGAGCTGATGGAGATTCAGAGAATTAACATAGATTTCTGGCTTTCTTTATGTCAGCTTAGAAAGGATTCCTTTGCCTTCAGCATGCAGATGGGTAAGAAGTGCTGAAGGATACTGGAGGAAAGACATCAACAGATTCATTAATTTTTTCCTACTCGCAGGAGGCCTCACATGCCACCAGCAGTTGAGGCTACTCAACAGTTGAGACAAGGGAGCAGGTAGGGACAGGCTAACAGGGAAAGTTTAAATTAAAAAAAGAGGAGACATTTAGGTTAGTTACTTGGAAAAAATTCTTAATTCAGTGACTCGTGAAGCATTGGAAAAGGTTGTCCAGAGAAGCTGTAGATGCCCCATTAGTGGAAGGGTTCAAGGCCAGGCTGGATGGGGCTTTGAGCAACCTGGTCTGTCCCTGTCCATGGCTGGGAGGGGTGGAACTATATGAACTTCAACATCCCTTCCAACACAACCCATTCAAAGACTGTATGTACAAAGGACAGCAAAAAGAAAGAGTCAACAAAAAAAGCTCTGTAGAAATCCTTCCTCCTTCCTCCTACACAGGAGGAAAAATTAATCTCCCTCACATTAGGAACCAGGCAATGCTCTGTGGGTCACACAGGCCCACTCTTCTACCCTTTCCTTGCATTGCTGCTCTTTCTTGGCTCCAGGACTAGCTTCTCTTCCTTTTTTCTTCTACCACCACAGACTTTGCTACTGCCTCCAGTCATCATAATGTCTCCAACCAACATGACTCCTTTCACCCAGGACCATATCAGCATGGGGAAAAGCAAAGGGCCAAAACCCATTCCCGCATAAAAAGAACAAGGATTTTTCCTTTGAGCTTACTGCCATTCTTTGTGTGCAAGGAATCACAAAGGAATCACTCAAACCTCACTACTCAGTAATCACTCAGTAACCACGGAGAAACTGGGACATGAAGCTACAGAAGTTTGTGCCCATGCCAATAAGTTCCAAAGTCACAGCAAGCATATTTTCATTATATCGAAGACTGAATATTTTCATTTAAAACAAAGCAAAAAAAACCCCAAACAAACAAAACCAAAACAAAATAACAAAAAGAGGAAGAAAAAATTTATAGAAGATTCTCAATCACCTGGATTCTGATGCTGGGGCTCAACGAAAATATTAATTACCATGCATTTTACAGTTAAATGTGAGAGATGGTGAGACTGGAACACACTCAACCTGCAGAGCAGTGGCTCTACAACTGAATGCTCTGGGCAAGCAGCAGCCCAGTGTTCAAGAAAACAGAAACTCAAAAGAGTTGAGAGTTCCAAGAGATTTTCCCATTTGTGAAATTTCTAAAGCAAAACAAACCCCAAAGCATACAACTTCCTTTTCCTCTCATAAAGATGACCCTGAAGTTTCTAGAACATAAGTAAGGCTAGCTGTAGTGATAGTTCTTCTGTGATAGTCTGACAAAATTCCAACTGAATTCCGTCATCACAAAATCTGTCACAGATACAATGGGTCTTGTATGAATACATTTTTGCCTCCCAAGAATTCTTAATGTCATTGGTATAACTAAGAAAGGAATTTATAGAGAATATGTAGGAGGAAAAAAAAGAAGAAAAAGATTGGGAGATTGTGTGTGAGAGAGACCCTATGGATGGCAAAGGAAACCTACAAATACATCTCATAAAATATTGCTTCTTGATCCCCCAGAATTAATTTACACAACAGTCAACCTTGTGTGAAGGCTGCCTTCTCCCACATCTTCTCTTTAAGCTTTTCTTTCTTGACTGTCCAAAGTGTCAACTCTAATTCAGGTGAGTATACTGATTTTCAGTACAACCCCAGGAAAGGACACAGGTACCTTAGCATGTTAAAGCATCTCTGGAGCTGTGCAGCACTTCTACTCTGTTACTCATATTGCTTTATGCCTATTAACAACTTCACTTTAGAGCAGGAATGTCTTAATTAATGTGCGTTTCCATTACGAAAACCCTGTTTCATTTGGCACAGAAATATTTTTTGGTGTTTGTTACTAACCTAAGTTAACCTGCTTAGGCATCCATGATCACAAATTGAGTTAAAACTAAACAAACAAATGAACAAACACCTGCTGACAGAAAATGAGGTGTAAGGAAGAATTCCTTTGACAGTCCTAATACTCTTCTGGATTTAAAAAATACATCAATTTGATTTGTGAGAATTCTGTTTTGAACTGGGGCCTGATCCTATTCAACTGATATATCGTTGAGAAACAAAACCCCATGCTTAATACGTTGTTTAAAAATTAGGAGTCAGGAATGATTAGAACACAGTTAAAATATCTTCAGTCTCTTTTCCCCTCTGATACGGGTAGATGAATTTGAGAATCAAAAGTTAAACAAAGAAGTGTAAAATACAATTATAGTGTAACATAAATACATTACACTCCAGAGATATCAGAATATCAACAGTAGTATTAAATCTGCCCTGAAGTAAAGAGGTATGAAGCAATTCATTAAAATAGAAGACGAAAACTAGATCATTCTCCAGCTAACAACAGCTAACCATTTTTTTTTTTTTCAGGAAAAATCTAAAAGTTTTATCCTGAGTTACTTTATATGCAGATGCAGAAGATGTGGGATTTGCCTTCAGATGCTTTCCCTCTGTTTGAGGAATGGGAAACCAGCAGCAGAGTTGAAGATTCAGAAGCATTTTCTCCCCCTTTCCTGATCACTCTTGACTGCTAGATTACTGTGCATGATCAGTCAAATGAGACATACTGGAGAAGTAGTCTACAATGAAAACTGGAAGCAAACCTAACAAACCACAGTCTTCCACAGAAAGATTTACTTTTGAAAGCAAGAATATGCAAATATTATCTTATCTGGGTGTGCTTAATGGACATTACTGAGATAAGTGAGATAGCTAGAGCCTTCCATTCAGTCAAAAGATAGATAAATACAGGAGTAGTTGCAATTCCTGATGTAAAATCCACATTTTGTATAGTTTTTTTTTGAAACCAAGTAGTAACAATTTTTTTTTCATTAAATGGGCATATTTGTTTTTTCAAATTTGACATAGTTGCTGCTGAAATTTATAAAGTGTTGCTCACTGGGAGAGTTCTGTGGCAGAATACGACACAATAAAACGCAATAAAATAAAATTTTTAAAGGGACAAATGACTAGTAAAATCAAGGAAGTAAAATTTAAGTATTTCAAATGTGTAGGATAGAGTTCGGGAGATGAAAAATAACTGTGAAGAGACCTACCTATGCCAGAATTTCATCAACTCAGAACTTAAGTGGAAGGAGAGGTCCTGAAGCAGAAGCACATGCAAAGTTTGTTGCATACATCTACCTACTCAAATCCCCCTAGACACAATGTCCTCAAAATCATATTTAAATTTTGTTTGTAATCCTGTTTAAAATGAAGCTGAGTCCTAACATTCACCCTCCCCTTGTGTTATTGCTTGTGCCATCAAACCCACTAATAACAATAAGCATAGACTAGCAATCTAGGATGGCTCTCATCTTAAAGAAACAGTCTGGCCTTTGGCTCTAAATCTAGCTCTCATCCACACACAGAAAAACCCATCATTCAATACAGAAAGGCAAGAGGGGCTAAAACTTAAAGCAGAAGGATTTATCAGTTGCTAATGGAATCACTGGGCAGTGTGCTGCTGCAATTCAAAAGCCACCAGTCTTCAAATACTTTTCTGCAATTTTCCTTAGGGTTTGTTTCCTTCTCTTGCAAAAGAAGCAAGTGGGTAGCAATCATTTTAGGGGTACTTCTGAGAAATGTCTAAAGAGTCTGTGACAAACCATGTGAAAAACATCCTCTTGGCTAGAGGTGCATTTGGGTACTTCAGCTAAGCTCAGCTGTGTTAGAAACACAGAAGGTAGCACAGAGCCTGCAAGTAAAATGGCAGTGCACACAGGGATCTTATTTCTCACTTAGGTAAGGCTGATTTCAGGGCATAACATAAACATAGCTACCCTTGCAGATCAAGTATTTGACCAGGCCTTAAAATTATCTTAGTTCTTGTCAACTATAGATTATTTTGTAATGAAAAATAAATAACTAAAGAAAATTACAGGTGATCTCTATTGAAATTATTATACTGAGCCTAAAACCTGGTAAAGATGTATTATCATCAGACTGCAGTGAGTGCTCAGTGTCTAAGCAAGCTACAAGTAATCAAATGCCATCTCAGAAGCATTTTCCTGTGGCATTTTCCTACTTTGCCATTGCTGAAACAGTTAAATGCAACCCATCCTGACCATATAATGGCTCCACTAGTGTGAAATATACCATAAATACAGAGTTGTCACTGTCCGCTCCATAAGTTTCCACAAGTAGCCCACGCAGGACATGGCTGCTTCCCACAGGTTACCATGCTATGCCCAATTGCCTGTTTCACTTACAATCACATTAGCACTTTCTACACTAGAGTCCTTAATTGTTGCTGTGCCCAGACATTGCAAATGAGTTAAATTCTTACAATACTTTGTTCTTAGTAAGATCATTGCCTTCACAGTGTTGTTACTGACCCCATTAACGCACAATGAAAACCGTGGTGTTGTTATCCACTTCTCTGCTCCCCTGGGATGACAGAAAGACCAATCAATATTTAGGGATCCCCAAATGGACTTGGAATTTCTCACTTAAATTACTTATGCTTACTGCTTCCGGTCTGCCAGTGTTCTAGCCTCTATTTTTGCAGAGAAAATTATAATTAAAAGAAAAAAAATATACCACCACATAAGAATCGAAATCATGTCTGTATATAATTTAAATCTGTATGTTCATTGCCAAGTCAGGCAAAGCAAATAATGAGAACTAAACTAACACCAAATATATAAATTTGGTGTTCAGTCATAGATGCACATTTGTGTACAGCTGCACAAGTGTAGATTCTGAGACACAACAGGAGGGTGGATAGTGAATCCAGCATCGGGGAGTGTCTGATGCACAACACCTTCAGCTATCTCCTATTACACTGACCACAACAAGGCACTCAGAAATTCAACAGTGAAAGCAAAAAAAAAAAAAAACCAGTTTCTGGTTAAAGCATAATTGAATAATAGATTTTCACCATTTTTTCAAATAATTTCTGTCTTTATATTCGTACAATAGTTATGAAAATAATACGTTCTTTATAACAGCTTGCAAGATGTCTACTCTACAGACTTGTAGTCACGAATAATTAAAAAAGAAGACATGATTCTGTGAGCCAAGTATGTTGCAGGCACGCAAGAAAATGCTTATTTGTCAGATAGTTTGGGTAGTTTATATGGACAATAAACATCTAACTTACAAGTATTAAACTTGTTTTTTGTGGGTTTGCTTTTTTTTAACAGATGCACTTTTAAACTTATGTAAATAACAATTTTATCTGCTTGCAAAGAGATTTGACTGCTGAAGCACAAGATATGAAATATTCTTACAAAGACTTGGATGAATCTCTGTCTCTGTTTTCTTTTCCTCATGGGTATTTTTTGTCTGCTTTAATATACCAGAGGTCTTTAAAACAGCTGTCCTAATCATTATCTGAATTGACAGGAAAGGTACCAAATATATCAGAAATAAAAAAAATTAAAAATACATAAAACCAAAGCTTTAGACAATAAAGTAATCTGTCTGTACTTAAAGGTCATCTAGAAAATAGAGATAACTCTGTTCATTGTTTGCAATAAAAACAGAGTCCAATTTACGCTGAATTGATCAAGCAGTTTCTTTCTTTATATTTAAACACTTCTAAGAAGAGATCGAAAAAATTGCACTGGCCAGGATGCTGGCCAGAAGAGGACTGGCAGAGGGGACAAGGGAGGAACTTCAAATTTGCTTAACCCTGCAAATGTAAACAATGGTCTGTATCCTGTCGGAAGGGCACGCACACGGAGGTGACAGAACGCAGGTGTGGGCGTCCGTCATCATAGAGGCGGTTGGGCTGAGCGCAGCGGCGAGCCTCCCTGAGAGATTACACACGGACCTATTGGCAGAACATGGCCAGGGAGAATGTCAGATTTCATATCCGCCAGACATCTACAGCAACTGATGCCTTGTAGTCAAAGGCTGTTAAATTACCTGTGAAGGTTACTGGCAGCCCTGAATGTTTTTCTCATTGTTTATTTAGTTCCAAAAGCACTTGGTCTTTGTGCTGATTGCCCTAACTGACAGCCCAGGAAATCTGGACTTTGTAAACAGGGCGCTGCTGTATTGAATTACAGGTAACAAGTGTGTAATCAACCTGCTGGGGCTGGACCTTTGCAAAGAAATCTTCGGTATACAGACAAAAAGAATAGGTTTCAATACTGGGGAATCAATTATGTGAGCAGATGAGTATAAAAAGAGATCAATTTAAATCCTTTGTGCTTATTTCCTAGAGCATATTTAGAAAAAGAAAAGACCCTGACATACTGGAAAGGTAATTAAGCATTTTATTCATTGTTGCAATAACATTATAGAAATTCAAGGTGAATATTATTTGAAGCTCCCTCATATAACCCATAAAACTGTATTAGTTGAACAGTCCTTAGCTGCAATACGCTTTTTAAAAAAATAAAGGCTTGCAGATGCTTGTTCTTAAAGAAGAATTTTTGTAGTGAAATTACATAAACTGGAACAAAGACCAACCCAAAATGAACCAGTCATTTTTGATCCTCTAAAAGATAAAGAGAACCACTACAAAGCAAGGATCTAGTGAAATCAAATATTGTGATATTTCTGCATACTCAAACAACATAATAAAGTTCAACAAATACCCCCCCAGACCATAGATTTATATGAGATATTTAAACTGTAATTGTTAATTAAAAAGCATAAATAAAATCCAATGGTAATCAGTCAACAGAATAACCCTATGCCAGAAAACACTGAGTCACTGAGTAGTAGATGAGAGGAAATATTTTTTTTCCTGGTGTTTTTTTTTTTTGGGTTGTTTTTTAAATCATCAAGACAGGCCTGTTTTGCCTGCGACTGTGGCCACCATGGGCAATAACATTCACCAAATAAAGAAAAACTTAACAATGACGATTTCAAAATATAAACATCCAATGGTATTTCTTATCTGAACATCATTTATTAAAGCAGATACTGTATGCTATCATCTTATTATGCCCCAAAGACTTGTTTTTGCAGTTTGAAATTACAAGAAAAACAAGGTTTCATTAATGCACTCACTGATGATGATAATTTTAGACTGCTTGCAGTATTGGAATGTATGCTTTGTTAAAGCAACTGGACTTACATTGCTAAATTTTATTCACTCTAGGGAAGCAGTTCTCTGCTTTGGCATCCACAATTTCTTTTAAGCCCCTGAAAAACATGCTAAAAAACTGACTTTCATTTCTTTTTGCTCACGTATCAGTATTTATGTACCAATATGTCCCTAAAAATTGAAATCCCTGACTTACTTGGGAGTGGGAGGTTATTTTTTGCAAATAAACAACGACATATGAAATGCAACCATGTCTAGTTATAAAACTTTCAACTAAACCTATCGCATAGGACAAGAGATGATGACAACTGACCGGGAACAATGGAAACACTAGAGCATTTCTAATCACTTCTCTCCACCTGATTCAAGATCCAGACTACAACAGATATTTCTGAAAGTTTCAGGAATATTTATTCAAGACTATTAAAAAATTATTGGTCAAAAGAGAAAGTCTGCTAACTTCTAATGACTGTTATTAACAGATATGCCAATTGCCTACCATACCCTTTCTTCCTAACTAATATTCCTGCAAATAGCTGCATTTTCAGGAGAAGAATAACATTGTTTCCCAAGCCAACAGAAACAGCTGGTGAAGGATTTTTTTAAATCTGACTCACAACAATAATAGCCTGTGACAGTGAGAAACACTGCTCCAGTGTTGCACTGTGTAAAACACACACATTTCTGTCCATTCCCAATGTACCACCTTTTGATTGTATTGGAGATCTGTCTGTTCTTGTCTCTTGAAAAGCAGTTGACATGAACATGAATTCACATTTTTCCAAAGTTCTTTTATATACTCTCTTTGAGATGCTCACTTCCCATTTGCTTTTCAACACACTTTACATAATCATGATGACTAAAATCTCATTAGCATTGAAACTAAGGTTCCTATCATGTAAATATTAGCACACGTATTTAAGGTCTCAATTGATGCTCCCAAAATCAATGCTAATAATTTAGTTTTGCACTAAGTACATGAAAACTGACATTCATAGGTAAGAACTGAACTGAATCAGCTTAGCACTTTATGGCACATGAAAATGGTAAATGTAAGGGTTCTATTTCTTCCCATTTCGTTTTTTTTTTCTGAGGCACTCAGCAGCAACAGCACCATGAAATGTACCACAGGGAGTCACAGCGCCTGGCCTTTGCACTGTATATGGAGAAAGGTGTAAAAACTCCAGCTTCTCTTCAGTGTTTTTACTCTCCTGAAGCTCGTTTTTTAAGCTGCTGTTTTCCTCCTCCCCTATATTTTTTTTTTCTAGAAAGCAAAGTTAAGGGACTTCTTCAGAATTATTTGCTATACCGAGGCTCTATTAAGCCAGATATGGGGATGAACTCCCCCTTTTTAAACTATTAACTGTCAATCTAAAACATTTCTCTAAAATACAAACACCAATGTCATACTGCTCCAGCCTTTTTTCTTATGGACAAACACTGTGTGTCATGTCAAGTGGAAGTGCACATCTTTCAGAACAAAGTCTTCATATCATCACTTCCTGCACTGAGCACCTCTCACAGACACATGGCAGCATTTACAAGCAGTGCCACAAAACAGAGGCCGTTGTACAACAATGAAGCACTGCAGTCAATGCTGTACTCTTAACTAGATTCACATTGGTAATATATTGCTACAATTCTGCTTCAATTAAAAGCATATTTCAGCAGAAGCCCAGGATATGATAGCTGCTCTATGCATTTTAATAATACAGATCAATGGTGTCAGAATTCTACTTTACATAAATAAAGACTGATCATATTAAGACAAAATCCCACATAACCTAAATGTATATTGATGGCAGCAACCCAGAGACTGATCACAATCTTTACACTCTGGATAAAAATCAGTAAGCCTCTTTTAACTGACTTCAATGTTTCAAAAGCAAAAAGTGTTTTATTCTCTCCAAGATTAAAAAAACCAAACCAAAACAAACCAACAAAAAACAGGGGGGAAAAGAATCAATCTACAATACCAAATTCCAAAGAAAATATTTAACTGGTTCTAAACATTAGCATAGGAGGAACATGTTATTAAATGATTTTTGCAGCTACTAAAGTCAAGCTAATTTATGTTGCACTTATAAAGTTAGTACAGGAAATACAAAATTTTTATTGCATTAGCAAAAAATTCTGAAAGATTAAAATATTTATCTTTCATTTTCATGTCATGCAATTTTGTTTTAAATTTAGAACTCTAATGAACTGCTGGACTACATCCTTAACACAGGTCTCCTAGGGACTCTGTTATTGAAAACTTTCATATACATTTCTGCAAATTTCCACGTCTGGAGATTACACAGGTTAATATTTAGTGTTATTAACAAAATTAGGAAAATTGCCATTACCTGTGACCCAGAATATGGTGTATTACTGGAAAGGACCAAAATAGGTAGCAAATGTAACCCATGACAGTGCAAGTATTTGGAAGAACACACCTGTTTTTATTTATGTGAGTTCCAGTATTTCTAGAAAGTTACAGAAAATGTTGTTCCTTTGTATTAAAAATATCCATTTAATATGTTAAATTGTGAATTTTAATTGATTAACTGTGAAAAGTTAATATAGCATTTTATCAAAAGTACACCTTTCTTGCACATAATTAACCACAGGGCATAAGCAACTAGATTTAACTGGAAGATTAATAATAAAAAGTAAATCAATGCTTGTAGGAGAAGTATAGGATGTTTATAAAACTATCTAACCCTACTATAAGAGCACTGCTCATTCTTGGCACGTTAATAAAGATCAAAGTTATACAACAGAAGCAACATGTATGTGCATAGTCCTCACTAGAAATCTTTTAACACAAGGTGTTCTGCTCTGGCTCTTGTTCAGGGCCAGAGAGTGCTTCATCCTTTGCAGTTTGGTCTTGCCATCTGATGGCCCTGTACAAAACTTGTATATACTCCACAAAGTATTAAATCAGGAATATAATAGCCTGGAAGTATTTCTCCTCCAGTGGAAAATACTGAAGTCATGTGTCCAGGCTTTCCTGACTACTCAGAACTGGGCCAAGAAGTTCCTTGTAAATATTACTGTATTTATTGAACATATTGCTGGTGTTACTCTATTTTGCGGCATTAAACACAATACTCCTTAACTAGTGAATGTAAACTAGATGGTATTTTAAATGCCTTTCCAAAAAGGTATAAACTTGGTTTGCATAGGTACAAAAGTAGGTACTTTTAGATAGATTATAGGATATATTTGGAAAATTATATTTCACTATTTAACGGATATAAGCTCTTATCTTTCAAGAGAAAATTGCATTACATATTCTTTCCAGGAAGAGAAATAAAGAAATACAAGTTAAAAGAGAAGGAAAAAGAGAAGGCTGAGGAAAGGCTTGTGCAAAGCAGCCTGTAATTTATATTTTCTCTACTGCTGCAAGAGTAAGTCTTATCTTGTAATAACCTACTAAGAATCCAGCTAGACCAGTAACAAAAAAAAGGAAAAAAATACCAAAACAAAACAAAAAGAACAAACCCAAAACCCACTGCAATGTCCAGCTACCAGACCAATTCTAGAGTTTGAATGGTGATAAAAATCCTCATGATAGTGAGCTGCTTTGGTCTTAAAAATGTCCAGCACACTTGGTTGATAAAGAACCCACCTAAACAAAAACAGCCTTTACACCACTGTAAGTAAATACACATCAAGGAACGTTTCCATAATACAACTGCAGAAAAAACACCTTCAGTTGAAAAGTGAAACAAGCATAGAAGCTGTGCAGACCCAGAATGAAACCCACAAACAGTTGTCAGACTGAATTAATGTAGTACAGCATGCTATTCCAGCATTCCACTGTGTGTGGTACATTCTGCCTTGCTCAAAAATAATCAACCACTTTAAATATCAGCATCCCTACAATTAAAAGAGTGAAAACAGTACTTATGAAAAGTACCATTATTTCATACATGGGAAAATGCTGCGACTCAAACTAACACATGATGAAATACTGTAAAAAAGATAATGGTATACAACAATTCACTCATCATTAAGGCATTAAAGTATCCACAAAACTCTAAAAGAAGTTTATGGACCATGTCACACTTATGTCCCAACTAAAGGGCACAAGCAAATTTAATACTGATTATTAACAAAACTGATCTGTCAGCATCTTTAAAAACTTAGTTAATAATTCTAATACGCAGCTCCCCTGTGTTCAGCAGTGATGAAACTACATGACAGTGCACACAGTAAGAAACAGTATCTCAAAGTAAAAAACCAAATCGCTTGTTGCACTTGGAGCTAGTACATTGTTGAAGAGAGTTCACAATTGAGTTACTTGCTTCTAATGTCTTACTAAGGGCTCTCCAAACACAGGAAGCATTGTATTCCTGTGGAGTCATGTCTGTTGCTCCCCTTGAAGAGCTAATGGATGCAAGCACAGCTCCCACATCCAGGAGCAATATGGTCCTCCATTTCAGAACAGCATGATTGCATTAAGTCATAAAAAGATATAACTGTTATCTAGCTCCAGTTAGAAAGTTTCTTACTTGCTTCCCAGAGCTCAAAAAGTGTATCTCTAGAAATATAACGGGATTTAAAGCAAAAAAGAGCCATCACCATAGTGTGTCAAAAGTAAGAAAAATACGTAAGACAGAACATGAATTTCTACTTAGTCTTTATTGAAATGATAAATGCAATTGAAGCAGTCTCAGCAGACTTGGACTATGGAAAACACTATCAGCTGCCTGGAAAATACATTAAAACTGTTGGTCAACTCCGTAATTGTATATTCAGCTGAAAGTTTGTCACTGGTGCTTTTTGCTGACCAATTCAGCATCACTGGCTAGATCAAACAACATTGTGTTTGTATGCCAAACCTACAACGTCTGTCTTTGCTGCAGTGTCCGTAACACAATATATCAGAAATAGCCACACGCAGCAGTTTTCTGCATCTCCTATACCTTTAACTTAATCAGACACAGTGTGACTCACAAACGTCTGAGATCATTTCTTTCTGCTTGTATGAGCTCAGGGAGGCCTCTTTAATTTATCACCAAATAAAGGCACAAATTGCTGGTGCTGGTGATTCTGGTATCAGCCTGCAGTTGCAAGAGTGAGAGACCTATTGGTTCATATGACATTGTCTACTTTACAGCCTTGCTCTTTTTGATTAAATAATCTTTGATTGCTTCACAAAACTCTCTTAACTTCATCACCGGATCAAGCCAAACACTAAACAGTGTTTACGTTTCCACTTGGCTTCATTTGACTTTTAGAAACCTGGATATAATGCTTCCTTCCATGACTAAATACTTACAAGGTACCCATGCTCAGGTTTAGATTCATTACATATATAAAAGTGAAATATAAAATTCAGTGCCAGACCGTATTTAAAAATAATTTTTGCCGTATCCCACTAATGAAAACGTAGTGTCGCTTTAGAGGACGTACTGTTGGCGTGAATGACAATACAAAACCTATGTGCATCCTGTGCAGTCAGAGAAGGCTTGGCAAGGATTTATGACACAGACAAAGGAATTCTTTCAAGGACATGTAGCAAAATAACCTGAAGTTATGAGACAAAAATACAGGACTAAGCAAGACCAGTCTGGAACAGCCTTCCTCAAGCTGTAATGGGCAAAAATAAAGTGCACTCAGAGTTGTTATCTTCCACTCCTTTTTTATCTCTGAACTTGATATTCATAATCTAAAAAAGAATGTGCCACTGCTAGATAAAAATCTTTACAGCTTTAGAGGTATAGACAGCATAAGACCAATTGTACCATCTAGCCAGAAACTTGAGTTACCTTTTGGGTTTTGTTTGTTGTTTTGCTTTGTTTCTTTGTAGTGCTACCTTTTTTTGCCAAAGCAGTGGTTTATTGATCACTCCTAAGTGTTTAGTTATGCTCTATTTTGGAAAGTAAGACAGGACAAAGAAGAAAGATTATGGATCACAAGACAAGAGATTTAAAACCAACTCCAATTGGTTCACTGTGAAAAATGACAAAAAGTAACACTTTCTGGCTGATATAAGGTTTACTTAAGATGCTCACTATCATTATAGAAAAGGAAAAAAAAATCACATGCAAAGGTCAGATTCTGTCACTATTACTCACATTAGGCACTACCTTAACTTAACATGCCTCATGAAAAATTGAAGTCAAAATAATCTGACACATTATGGCAAAATGCCCTTTATCTAGCTCATACATCTATGAACAGACACTCCAATAACCATATTCAGGCTTTTAACATTATTTTTAAAGACAATGTAGTGGACACAATTCTTTCATTCTTTTCCAGCAATTTAAAACTGATCTTTATTGATATTAGACAAACTGTTCCTGACTTTTAATGGTGAAGAACTATACTATAAATTCAAGTGTCTACATCTGAGATTTAGGAAAATACTTCTTACCACTCAGAGTACTTATCTGAGAAATGCTTTAATTGAATAGATTGTAATTCTAGACCTAATAAAGTAAGCTTTCTCAGATGAAGTAGAATGATGGTTATAAATGTTTAAATTATAACTCAGACACTCCTCCTACATTCTTCTGATGTGAAATGTTCAGCATAAAAGCAGTAAATACTGTCTGGTTGTTATTTTAGTCACTCTTAAAGTATTGATTTTATACTAAACATAAGGAAATTAAAACCTTAAGGTGAAACCAATGTTTTTTCACAAGTTTACAGCCAAGTCAGTAGATGGTTTGTTTAAAATATCATTCATAGCATATATTGACATTATAATATATCTGCTAATGATAAAACACAAAGGAAGATATAAGTGCACTTTACTACATATGCACATAAAAGAATATTATACATGACTGTTTTAAAATTATATGTTTTAAGTGCTGTGATATTAAACATTTAATAATTTGGCAATTTCTTTCAAAGACAACTATTAAAATTAAGGAAGAAGAGGCCAAATGTCAGCTCTGTTGAACTCCTGCCTGGTCCTGAAGAGAAAGTATGTATGGGGAATGAGGATGAACCAATTTCTTCATTTTCTTGGACTAGATGAAGGTCAAATGCCTCCCACCATAAGATGGCTAAGTTCAGAGCTATTTAAGCTGAGGCCAGCTGCAGCTAATGATTCTTGATGATAAAAATCCGCTGGAATACTCTGTGTCCTTCCTTTTACCCAACCCCTGGCAACAAACGACCCAGTTTTAGGAGGTATTCAGATTCTACATTTGCCCTATCTACATCTGAGCAATTTTGGACAATGAGGAAAAACCTATCCAGGCTCTTTTGTTCATACAGTCTGCTGTTTTATGGTACAAAGGCTGAAACAGCACAAGTTATGCAGAGCTTCACTGTGTGCCTGCTTAAGGTGAAGGGCGTGGTTGCACACTGGTTTACAGAGCACAAGGAAACAGAGGTACTGTGAATCACACCTTTTCATCTTTACATCAACTGTAAATTCAGAGTTTTTAATAGGAGCCATATCAGACAGTTTATATATTCCATTCAAATGAAGGCTGCAGTACTTACCAACCATCCTTACTGCAAAACACACTGCTTGAGATTAATGTCCCTGACCAGCAAATCTAGGGATGAGATGACACAGTTAGCCAGAACGGAATTTTAGATTTGGCACTGCTGCTGAGCAGGTCCCATAAAGAAGTTACAGAAGAGACTTTCTAAGACAATACTGCTATCAGCAGCCAAGTTGTGCCAGCAGTAAGGGGAACACTCTGTTTCTTCTCTTTGAAATACAAGAGCACATTCCTGAACTTGTTCCCCCATTCTACTCCTTACATGCACAGCACTCCTTACTTTTTTGAGTTGAAGCCCTATCCAGAATTTCTATTTCCTTTTGCCACATTGTTAAAGGCAGTGCATATCACTATTAATATACACCTTCACCACAGCAGAATAGGTTCAATTTTGATGTTGAAAAGATGGCCTGTATTAGGGGAAGACTGGTCCCTTGAGAGGCTGGGACTTGGCTGCAGGACCTTCTGTCAGCTCCCCACCTAAGGCTGAAAGAGGCCTCACCCATACATCTGTGTCTGAAAAGAGCATCCAACACAATTTCAGCAGGTGGCTGGACATTTACAAGGTAGTTAAGTATGTAACATGCTTACAGAATTGGACTTTAATTCCTCTTTAATTACCCCATTTCCTCTCTCTCGCTACAGATCTGAAATTATCTGGATTGCTTCTAAATTGTATAATATTGCTTCTCTACTTCTGAAATACACTGAAAATTTTTAAAAGGGGAGACTAGGAAATTAAAGAGACTCATGACAATTTCATAGGTTCCGCTGTCAAAGTTCCCTACTTTTGTCCATTGAAAGTCCAACCATTTATCTTGAAAGCCTTCCTATCAGAATATCTTCCTTCCCAATATTTATCAAGTTCATCACTGACCAGGGTTTTGTTAACAAATATGGGCAAGCACAGACACACAACACAAACTCATTTTGCAAAGGCAAGAAGTTAATTTTCACCGTGTGCTTAAGACAGGGAGTTGCTGTCTCAGTTTGATATGAAAGATATAGAACATTTTCCTCAAAATTACAGCTATTCCTTTTTTTCCCCACTGCACAATGAAGTTTCAATGAGTCAGTTTATCTGTGTAGATTGGTTTATGAATTGCATTAATTAATAACTGCATTCTTTGAAAAATGTAACCAGCTCTTTAGCATCTGTCCCAATCTATTCTCTGTCTCAAATGACATTAAAAAACGAATAACGCACACTTTTATCAGTAATGCTACTTCACTATAGGAAAGTAAATGACAATTTGAAGCCTCTGAACACTGATTGCAATTGCTCCCCAGCAGCAAAAAAAAAAAAAAGTGGTTGTTGGGGTCAAAATCCCCAAATTGCCAGTGATGTTTAAATATTTCATCTTTAAATATCAGCTGGGCTAGTCAATAATTTAAAAGTTACCCATAACACTACTGCCTTGACTGCACTGCACTGTAGAAAAAAATAAAGATGATGACACAAGGGGAAAGAGAACACATCACCTGACTCATCCACACCCCATCTTAAACATGATGAGGCCTAATCAACAATACCTAGATATAAACTGAAGGAAATAGTCTTAAGTACCACATAGTGAATTGAAGTAACATGCAGAAGTTGCTGCTGAAAAAACACAATGCTTGAGTAAGCTGTCTACAGAAACCTGACATATCTTTCTTTGGGCTTAGATATCTATACAAAACTTTGGAATTTCAAGCAATTAAATCTTTCCAGGTAAAACACCTAGGAAGAAAAAGTTATATTTGAGCATATTATGTATTAGTTATATAAATTGCAGCTTTAAACAGTTGTGATTTTGTATTTACTCTAAAAACAACAAATAATTTTAAAGTTGCAATTACGAGAATTCTAAACTTACTACATAAGTAATATACAGTTTATTTACCAAAAATAATTGCCTATATATATAACTACATACATCCACACAGGAGTGGGACCTTTTCCTTTCTGCCTGCCATTTTTTGACCAAAGAACAGGGAAGGAGGGATAAGGCAGAGTGTTGACACAATACTCCAGAGAGTTATTGCTGCTCTTTCCTTCCTTAAGCAAAAGAAAGGGCTGGGATGGATATTGCAATTCTTATGAGTGCTTCTTAAGAAGAAGATACTGCAAGGGAAATTATGCTTACATTCCTGGCTCTACCAAAAACCAAAATCTGACTTTTAAGATGAATTACAGGTTAAATAATCAGCATTTTAAAATGTGTACTTAGCACTATGGATAAATCTTATCCTGAAGATGATACATTTCAAAATTCTAATAAAAAATGATATCTGAGATATAAAAATGAACAATAAAATCACACATTTTACCCTACAAAAACAATAAAAACTAACTGCTCTGTAACATTACAGTCAATAAAGCAATGCACTTGAATTTATAACTTTGGTAAGGAGGCTCAAGAAAATCTAAATAAATTATTTCATTAAGTATTATACCAAGTAACACTTGAAAAAAACTGTAGATAAAAATAAATGCAATTGATTAACTAAAGAAAATAATGACCAAGAATTAAATGCCAGGGCATATCTCTACAGATCAGTGAGGGCAGTCACATTATTTACCAAACAGCAAGGTATCCCCATGCCCAGTATGGGCAGAAGGGGAGAACACAGACAGAGCTCTGTGTTTCTCTGCTTACAGGACAGAGTGTTCAGGCTTGTATGAGGTGAGCAGGATTGTGTGGGGCTGGAAAGACTTTTGTTCATCTCCCACTTTACACCAGCTCAAATACCTCTTACCATGGCAGCATTCCAGAGATGTTTTGGTTTTACACCCTGACTTATATCTGAAATACAATGCAGTAATTTCTGGCTCATGGTGAGTTTTTTGGGTGAAATATAAGCAAATACTACCTTGTGTTGCAGACACTCGGTGATTTTGCAGCACTAGCAGTAGCACATACACAGCACACATAAACTGATGTTTAGAGCAGCATTACCACAGATGAATTCTAATCTCAATCCTAACCCAAACCTGATGGACCACTTCTTATCCTGTACTTGAAGATCAGTCACAAAGCCACTTGAGTACAAGTAAAATTTGAATTATAAGGAATTTCAGGGCTCCTTATTTTCCTCACCATTTCTCATAGACACGAGGGAACACAAGCTCATGTAATCATTCAGTGAGCTGTGGACTCAAAATACCTTTTTTTCTTTATCCTTTAGTTCTATATCAAATTTGGACAAATCTTAAACAAATTTATTTATTTACTCAATGAATGATGTTTTAAGGTAATGTGGTCTTCTTATGGCTAAGCAATGCAAAATAAATATATGGCTTCAATTCTGTATTGCTGGGTACTAAAAATTAATTACATTATGCTATAAGTAATAATTCCACAAAATCATTTGTTAAAATCAGCTAACAATATATCAATCATTATGTATGGTAATAACCAATTTTGGGGTGAAGGTGTTAGAAAGTATAACAAATAGCTCATAGCAGTGATATTTAATTTAAAAAGTTTAAAAAAAAAAAAAAGAAATCAAGTGTTTGAAAAACCTTCTGTCACTAAGCTGCCATCCAGAGCTGTAGCCTGGAAGTCACTTACAGACACCACACAGCCCCAAGGTTGGTGGCACTTGGCTTTACCGAAAATTAAAACCATGAGACAAAGGGGTAGAGGGGATGTAAAAATGCGGCCAGTGTGTGCCACTGCTGAGTGCGTGCCTTTCACAGCCGTAATTTAAAGAGATCAGAAGGGGGAAAAATGAAGCCAAATAAAAATGGAAAATGTTAGATTAATGACACAGTCATTAAAATAAAAAAGGTGGAGTTAAAAGAGGAATGGTTCTTATTTGAATTATTGAAATTAAACAAGTTATTGTAACAATCATTCTAAAAATCACATTTTACTAAGTTCAAGGAAGGAAGAAAAAAATAGAAATCTTCATGGGAATATTTCAAATTGTCAGTGGCTTTAAAAAAGTGATTTAAGATTTTTCTCTTGTATCTTCTCCTTCAATTTTAGAATTTTAGTTGCCATATATTATAATGGTATTTTAGCTATAAAAGTAGTTTTCCACTCACTGTTCTCTTGCCTTTCAAGGAGACAAACAGTTTTTCTTTCCTCTAAATGAGCACAATAAAATGGGTAAGCTGTCTGGGGAAAAAGAACCCAGACAAACTGGTGGTATAAAGCTCAACAGAAAAATGTGGTACAGAGAAGAGGCGATCTAAAGCATGTTTACTGTATGCCATGTAATTTATTCTACCAGTCATGTTAGAATAAGAGTTTCTCACTGCTGAATTATCATTAGGTTTTGTTCAAAACCAAACCCATTGTCCCTGACAGTGTACCTTAAAGAAAGTGGGGGAGAAATTCTGCATGCAAGACTGTACCATGAAAAGAATAATTATGTAATAAATAATTAAACAAGGATTCTAAAGATCTGGGGCCACATCCTGCTAAAATTCCCTACAAACCTGCTTCTATAAGCTCTATGCAGGTCTGTATGCATTTCAGTGAACTAATTTTCAGCACTTCAGTAAGTATTCTTCTATCTTCTTGCAAACCTTCCTGATGTATCAATAGAACTATCAGTTATGAAAAGATTGATATCAAGAGTCATCTAAATGAAAAATAGAACAAAAATGCAAACTATGGATGCATTTAGAAGAACCAAAGCTTTACAAGATTTTCCTCTCCCTAGTTGATGTAGGCAAACCAACAGATTGTCTCTCTGTCAGGCAAGCCCTGATGGAGATAAATGTAAAGGCTGGAGTGCATGCCTAATTTTTACACACAAGCTGCAACCAGACCATGGATTTATGCTTCAAGGCAACCAGATTTCTCCTCGCGTACTCTTACAAACTGCTGTTGCACTCAGTCCATCTTGTTTAAATGCCTTTAAAACCACACACAGGCTCTGCCCCCTCCTCCACTCCTACTAATTATATACTTTTTGTTTGAAGAAGCAAGCCCTTTATTGCTCATAATTTTAGCTATCACTTGCTTGGGCACCTTCTACAGATCAATATCACATAGTTAAGTGGATGAAAAGGCTAAATGTGATTGTCATTTGCAATTCAAGGTTCCGTGTCTCCCCCCCACATACACCCCCGACCCCTTAAACTTTGAAGTGCAGCGTTTGGATTTAATTTAAGAACACTGAATTCCTGTTGCAGGTATAGAGTAGCTGTACATTCAAAACCTTTTGTCTTAAATTAAATATCTGTCATTTTCTAAGGCCAGAATACTGGCATAGGTTATAATAAAAACTAGCATCCAACCTGCAATTTTACAGATTCCATTGCTGGTGGCCATACATCTTTGATGGCAAAACTACATTGGTTGTAGCGCCATAAAATCAATAAATATTAACCTTTTCTGACACTTTCTGCACGGATGCTTTATCAGTCGCTGTCAGGTGATAGAACAGTCAGTGATGTACTGTACTTTTCGGCTCAGAACCAAAACCAAACTAAGAAATCAATGCAGATTAACAAGCCTTTAAATACAAAAATTGGCAATGAAATTTTTGGTTCTGTACAATAAAAAATAAACCAAATCACAACACTGAAGAACCATAAATCTATTACAAATATTTCTAAAAAATGTGAAATATAAATACAGTATTTCTTTAGGAAAATTATTCAAAACAATGAAATGAAATCAGTTTTCTATTTCATGGCTGACTTACCTATTACAGTTTATAGAATAAAAAATTTACCCAACAATACAAATCCTGTATCTCAGTATTCTTTAGAAACTCAGAGTTCCTGGCTTGCTCAGAGACACTCATAACAGCTCAATACACTTAAAACTCAATTTCTAAACAATGCAAACAAAAAAATAAAAGTTTACTAGAAAGTGAAAAGACATCATTTAAGTTATCTCCCACCTCATATAGCTGTAACAATAACCATGTTTAGACGCTCCTAAGCATCTTAGAAGCCTAAGGCCTTTAATTATTGGAAAACATCTTGCTGCGTACAATCCATACTGCAGCAGGGTACAGATTGAAAACTCAGATTGGTTCTATTTCTCCCTGTCCTAAACACTGCAATTTCTTCTATATAACACTGCACTCGTTTACCAGAGCATTAGAAATTATGTTTACTTATGTGTAATTCACGTTAATTTTTTTATTAAAATATGAGCAAGTCAGATAGCATGGCCTTTCCAAAACACTTCAGACTTCTTAAAAGCTACCACAAATCTTGACAGCTTAGGACATGCTTTATTATTTCTTCAAACATGGAATCTGGTAGTAATTTCTTTGACAACAATGGCTATATGGGTATATTTATAGTCAGAAAATCCTGAAAAATAAGGACAATAATTTGGCTTTATTCATCCTATATAGCCAAAGCCTATTAGAACTTATTTTATCTGTAGTTTTTAAATCTATTATCAGGTATCTTTCTAACAATGCAAGTGGAGCATTGGTGTAAAAGCAACAATTACCTTCTTTTCAAAGTAGGAGATAGTACCTGAAACACTAAAGTAAATTAGTAATACCTACTGAAAATACAGAATTAATGTTCCACCAAATTTAGACATACATATGCCCAGTGAAGTCAGAGCAGGTACACAACAGTATTTGGAGAAAGAGGGAACTGCTTTGGGAAATGCAATATAATGTTATGGTATGCAAATGAAACATAAATTCAAAAGTACTAAAAGCTTTATCAACATAAAACGATATTTTAACTGAAGAAAAACTTTAAATTTGCTATTTCTTTCTATAACATCTGCAATTCTAGATTAGCGAAGAAAGAGACCTACTTCTGCCAATCAGCATCAGGGGCAATCAAATTGCAAATTCTACAATGATTTCTTTAAAAAAAACACTGGCAAAAATAACTTTAATCAACTCAGTTTATCTGTTAATGCTAATATTGAAAGGATCTGCATTTATTTTGAAAATCATCCTAAAGAAAAGAAAGAAAGAAAAAGAAAAGCTGTGAATTTAAGAAAGGATGAAGTCTAGAAGTTGATGAAATTTAAAAATAATTTGAAAAAATCCTTATGCCTAAAATTCTCTCATGTCACAATGTGGACATCTCATTATAACTTACTTCTGCATAGCAGAATCAACACAGAGAGATGGCACTGACATTGCAAAGTGGATCATCTTTAGACTGGGAGCCACTTGTGCACCTGCACAGCCATCTTCTGAAACCCACTTCATACCAGAGTCTGAGCTGCCTTACCTAAAAGCATCCCCCCAAAATCAACCCTCTTTCTCCCAATTTTTGGTGACAAGGTGGCAGCAAAATCAAAGTACTTTCAGAATCAGGAAGTCTAGTGTCTCCATCAAAGTGTCATTTACTCTCTCTGTTTTTCCAAGACTCTCAGGAGCCTTATGGTGGTTATACCAAGTTATACCCATTTACTCTGTGTCCCTGAGTACTTGGCCAATATCCCAAACCTAAAAATATCTTTTTGCAATTGGTGTTGACTGTTGCATACCAGTCATCAGATATGACAATAGCTTTATTTATCAAAAATGCTCTATTTTTTTGTTATTTTTGGAATGATTGCCTTTTATAACTTTAAAACTGATATCTCAAGACATTATAAGAAATATATGCAATCAGTTGGTCATTTACATAGCTCAAAGGTTTGCAGGAAACAGCATATGTAACAAAATCCCCCCCACAACTACAACAGAGAACAGTGTTCCCCTGTCTTAGCCCTCTTGATCTGTACTACAAGTAGGGCTCTGCTGAATTACAGATAACTGAGATTTCATTATTTTCATATGTTGATAAACTTCTAACTTCACATTTCAGTATTTTTGTTTGAGTGGATAGAAGAACACAAACGGCTCAGCAAATTTTACTGACAATTTTGAAAGTAGCTGAACTGCTCAGAGGAAGGTGGACTACAAAAGAAAGGGTCAACAACAATTAATAGAACACTGAATACTGTTGTAACAGTAAGGATTTGTAGATAAATCCTTACCAGTCGAGGCTAACTTGAGTTGACTAGAAGCAGCTTTATCCCACAGGCACTTTGTGGTGGTGACATGCACTAATACGTGACGACTCCAAATGTTTCACCATGGCTTTTCCTTTTTAATTTTACATTACTCTAACATTGCAGAAACTACTGAAACTATTTTACTGAGTGCACAATTGGCTGTTTAATACTCCTATCATAACTTCAAATTCTTCAAATAGAGTTCTGAATTTTGGATACACCAAATCTAAAACCAATGTTACATTAAAAATATTTGCCTAAAACCTTTCAGTGTATCTTGAGATAACTTGATGATCAGTTTTGACTTTCTTTGCTATCAATAGATGCGTTCATTTTATGCTTCCTCTAGATACTATTACTTCAAAGTAGGTAAATTCTTTTACATCTCATAAAACCTGTTTTCTGACAACTGTTCTCTGCTATTAGTTCCCAGACTGATTAAGAAGTACCATTTGGGCAATGTATAAAAGAAGTAGGAGCATAGTTTAGCATGTAGTATGGTAGTTATCTCAATGATTCTTTGTAAGAATCATCTATAATCCCAAACACTTACAGGACAAAACACTATTTTAATTATAGGAAAACTACTAATAAAAACCTCCACTAACAATATTCTAAGTTTCTGAAATGTTATTTACATAGGCATTGTGACAATCAGTGTCTGATTTTATTTAAATACCAGAGAAGTCCTTTTAGCTATATTGCAGAAACCTGTCCAGCAATTCTGCTTTTGGATGTCAGGGACCTCCTCTACTTTCCAAAGCCGAGGAACTGGAATTGCACCCACTTAAACCAGCAGTACCCTTCATCCAGACATGTGGAATCTGAATTGTCTGAAGCCCAGAGCTTTTATTAATGCTCAGGTTCCTATGCAATTTATATGAAAATTGCAGTCACTTTAAGGTCTCTTTTTACTATCAGAGAAAATTATATGAAAATCATATTGTAATGACTCAGAGAATGAAAACATCTGCATTAAATCTGCAGTGGTTACTTAAGTACAAACCATTTCTTTGATGTTAGATATTGATGAGTGCATACTCATTCCAATAAATGCAAGACATGCATAAAACATCTTAAATTCAGAAGATGTAGTAAGGAAAAGGGGTTCCCCACTACCTGGCCAGCTGGGAGTTAGGAGATATGATATCTCTCTCCATGGCTTTTTGACAAGATACAAGAATTATAGACAGCCGACATGCAGTGTATTTATATGAGATATAGTTTCATATTATGCTCTTATATGTTCACCAAGAAAGTGAAGCAATCTTTCTTCTGTGAGACTTCTACCTATCTTCATTTCCTTTAGTGCAAACAGTTATAGACAAGCTCCTCTCTGAACTGATAATGTTTTAGAGGTCATTCAGCCCATAATTTCAGGTCCTAGTCACTATCCTGATGGTCCTTCTTAGGAAATTGGACCCAGTGGGAACGTTTTTTCCTTCTGCTTAGTCTATGGGTCAGCATTTTCCTTCCCTTGTACTTCTTAATTCCCTTAAGTGGCAATTATTTAAGGTAGAGTTAGAGAAGGTGCAATCTACATTCATCCAATAAAACCTAAATATTAAAAAGGACAGAAAAATCCAGCATGGTTACTAAGGATATATGGGAGAGCATTTAGCATTTGAAAGGTACCAAAGATCTGGTAAATGAAAAGATGGAAAAAATTATGAAGAACTATTGGAAGTAAAATAGAAATTAGAAGTACAAAAGAACATGAGTATCAGACAGACAAGGCATCCTACTTAGAAAGGTCAAGACTCAAGATGCCATGTCAAGAAATTAATGGAAAGTCAGTGCAGCACAGATTGGATTAATGAAAGCAAACAAAAAGAAAGTCCAGAAGAAATTCTAAAAATCAGCATGGAATTGCAATGATTTGTGATTCATTGGAGCAATTATTGCTGAGGGCTCTTCTCTTCACTCATGATCCAAAGTAGTAAAGCACCAAGCACAGAACTAACACTGTGCTTCAATCCCTCATACCTATGTTTTGGCTTTGGCTCAGGTATTTAATTAATTTACTTCACAGTTGCTGGGATGTGTTGGATTTGAGCTGGAAACCGTGCCATAGGGATGATTTTCTTTGCCCTGAGCAGCATTTGCACAAAGTCAAGGCCTTTTCTGCTCCCCACTCCACCCCACCAGCGAGGAAACTGGGGGTACACAAGGAGTTGGGAGGGGACACAGCCAGGACAACCAACCCAAGTGACCAAAGGGACATTCCATACCACATGGCATCATTCTCAGCATGTAATGTGGAGGGGAAAAGAAGCAAAGGGATGTTTGGAGTACTGGCATCTGTCTTGCCAAGACACCATTACATGCCATGGAGCCCAGCTTTCCTGCAGATAACACCTGCCAGGCCATGAGACATGATGAATTAATTCCTTGTGTTGCTTTACCTAACAAATTGCCTTTATCTCAGCCTAGGAGCTTTCTCAATTTTGAGACTGAGATGCAACCTTCTCATTCCCATCACCTCTCCATTGGTGGGAATGAGTGATTGGGGCGTGGCACTTAGTTGATAGCCGTAAACCACAACAACGTCAGCACTTTTCTGATTCTGAAATTATTTTCTATTATTTGTGCAGTAATGAAGCGCTGACTATCAAGCAGGTAATTTCAGATTTTAAAAATCTGAAACTCAGACAAAGACTTGCAAGCAGATTTACAAATACTAATCATGAAAGCTATTTATCAAGAATAATTTCAGTGCAGGTTGTTGGGACGCTAGTAACATCTCACAGGAAAAAAAAGCATGAAGTGTCCCCAAAATAATGCACAGCCACAGAGAAAGCCACCAAGAGGTGGTGGCATTATGTAGGCAAAATAGACCCAGATATGGTTATTTGAGTGGCCATATGGTTATAGAGTGCCCATAGGTCTTTGAAGCACTGTTAGCTCAACTCTGCAAGTGATGAAATATTAAGTTCATAATGAAGATAGCACAGTTGAGAAATTTATTATTTAGGTTTATTTAGAGATATTTTTTATTTATATTTTCATTGGAATTAAATTTCAAAAAATTACTTCTCTCACAGACTAGGAATATATAATTATTTTCAATAGAGTTTAAATATATAAGTTATTAAATAAGTTTTATCTACTATACAGGTTAAAAATTTATCCCACATTTTAAATAAAAAAAATTCATTTCATTCTTCAAGTTGCGTCCTATATTTGTTTTATATTTACTTTAATAAAAATTAAAAAATAAGATCTTTATATTTCTTTGAATTCCAGTATAACTTCCCTGAATGATAGACTAAGAGATCTAGACTTAAAAAAGTACAATAGGAAGGCAATTTAAATGTTCAGAGTATAGGACAATCTCTACATAAAAATATCCTGAATTTTTCCTAGGCATTATACACCTTTATTTTTTTATTCCTCCTGTAAGATTATTGTCTTTCTTTTTGTTTGTTTGAAAAGTTTTCTTGATGACCTTGATATCCCATTTTTTGGTGCTTTTCTCTGAATTTTAATATGTTGATATTCCAGTACTAGTATTTCCTTTTATTTACATTTGCTACAGACTATTATGCATCTATATCTTCTAGCTCACTTAAATATTTTTGCCTTTCTAGATGGCTGTCGTGTCTTAAGGGCTTTCTTCTGCTTCTGCACTTAAATATTTCAGCCTGGCTTTGAAAGTTTTATGTTAGGATAGCCTATTTTTAGCTCCAATAAGCAATAATGTGGCTCGTTCTTCATGAAGGATATTTTATCTATTAATATAATGAAATAGTATCTTGGAGTAAGATTACCTTCTTTTCATTGGTGAACATGACATCCTTGCAGAGGCACTAGTCTGTATGGACACCAGCAGGGATCCAGCACAGGCATTGCAAGGAATTTACAAAGGAGATGCCTGTCCAAGGGTGTTTTCAGGGCAGATACAAGGTGGGCATTAAGGGTTCAAACAAAAATTCAGACCTGAAGAGGTTTTCTCTATCATCCACGATAGCACAGCCCCCATGCAGGTCAGCCAAATGGTTCCCAACTTTGGCAACTGGAATGCCACAGAGAGGAATGACAGGAAAGGAGGAGCACGCCAACACCCAGATTAAATATTTGGATATGGCCAAAGAGATTCATCTGCTCAGGAGCAATAGCTCACACCACAAAAAGTAGTTGTCCTGGGATAGTTTTCAGAAAAGGAAGGATGACTGCTAGGAGGGCTGTGGACAGAAGTGCCCTGAAAAGAAAGCAGGATTGTGACTGCATGGTTCTGGTGCTCTGCACAATATGGAAACCCCTGTGCAATGGCCCTGCAGCTTATGGCACACAACAGGACACCTGCTACACCTCCACTGTGCAGAGGTATTAAGAAGTGTTCCAGACTTTGGTCTAGGCAGTATTTTCCTTTTCCTTTAAAACTATATTCTGAACTTTTTTTTTTTTTTTTTAGTGAGACTGATTGGCTTTCATTCTTATCTGAGAATACCTTTCACTTAAAGGATGTAACTAATATTAATAGTGGTGGGTTTTGAATATTAGATGATGTAATATTTGCATCAAAATATTTCAACACCTCCTTTCATGTCACTCAGCAGGAATATATGCTGATTGTTCAGGAAAAGCAACTAAGGAACTATGAAAGGAGTCCCTATGCTCTTCAACAGCAGCACAAAAAGCAATATCCTAGGGAAAAAAAAAAGACAAAGTACTTTCATGAACTCATTTTTTTTTTCTACTTCACTTCTTAGCTGGAAAGAACCAACTTTGATGTCATGACCACCCAGATAAATATCCTGGCTATGGAAGCTCTGCTAGGTATACAATGTCTTCTAAAAAATGACAGTTCTAAAAAAAAAAATTACTTGATTTTTTTTTAAACACAGATTAATCCTTCCTGAAACACAATAATACATAATCTACATATGTTAAAAAGAACCTGGCTTTCTCCTTTACAAACAGAAAAGCATTTATACTAGGTTTTTATTTCAAGCACACACTAAAATTATTATTCTTCACAAAGAGAAAAGGGAGTGTCTGCCAATCAACATGACATGCTATTGAAAGACTGGTACTAATAGCTATGACAAGAGCAAACCTGTTTGAAGCAGAGCTGCTGCTGCTTTTTTCTTTTTTAAAAGCATACCAGCCACCAAAAATAATGCTTTATCTGACTAGAAACCCAAGCAATATTCCACTGCTGTAAATTCTTGCACCTGATTTGCCTATATCTAGCAATGATAATTTTAATATTGCTACAAATAACAGCATTTAAAGTGTTTTATTTAAACAGTGATAAAGACTAAGAACATTAACTATTCAAAAAAAAAGTTTAATGCTCTTGCAAACAAAACTGTGTATCTATTCTTTGGAGGTTTTACATCAGATATGAATTACACGTTTGTATAAGCACTCAACTGATTTACATTGCTGCATTGATAAATAGCATTTACTGATTTTATATTTTTGTATTTAGATAAATTTAGATTACATTTGGATTAAATTTGTATTTTGATAAAATTTGATACATTTTAATAGAGAGTATAAGAGCAAACAGGCTTTTATTATTTCATTTTTTCCTATTTTTAAACTCAATATTTTCTTTTAAAGTATCAAAAAGACACAAAAGAAAGGAGTAGCAAAAAATATTTAGTAGAAGAAAAGCACTAGGATAATATAGCAATATAATTGCTATATTATCAGGTTCTGTGTGTCCAATTCACATTCTGAATAAGTCTGCAGTTTCCACTTGGTAATACAGTTATACCTTGATAAAATCACATAATAGATCACACCATAACTTTTAGCAATCAATTTTTTCTCTTAATAATTTGATAAATGTAGCTGTCAAGTGGGATAAAGATCACAATTTTATTTGGGATTAACTATTTGAACTTTCAGAATTCCATTCATGAATATTGCAACTGTTAGAACTGATAGGATCACAATTTTGTCCCCTGTTGATGATGCAATCATGCTGCAGGTTGCTGGTACAGCCCTGTTTCTCAAAAGCCAAAGAAACTGAAAGAGAAATGTGTGGAAAGCACGGTCTTTTGAAAAGTACACTTAAAGTTTGCAAAACACTTTTCAAATATATATAAAAGAACAGGCAATAACACAGTAAGGGAACTGCCAGGGAAAGAGCAGAATTTTACACCGATTCTTTAAACACATTAAACAAATAAATAAATGCATGTTACAAGATATTTTATCAGGGATTTACTGACATACCAGAAACAAACAGTTTAAGTGAGTGTTATTTCCGCTTCAGGAAGTGAGTGTATTTCCACTTCAGGCTCAAAGAGAGTAAAAATTTAGCACTGATGATGTGAATGCTGCCTCTCTGAGAAAGAACACTTTGGGGGACTTACCTGTCTCCTCAGCTATTCCACTGCTATCACAACACACAAACAGATTCACAAACACAGCCCTTAACAGGAGGCTGTGGATTAACACTATTTGAAGATTTAAGAGCAGAAGGGACTATTAGATAATAGTCTGACTTCTGGTATATCAAAGCCCCTTTACGTTTTGCAGTGAACCCAGCAACCTTGGGCCCTCCTAAAACCTATTTTCCAGAAAGACATCCAGTCTTCTCAAGGCTCAAAGGAACAGAAGAAGAATAATTTCTTTTGCTAGTTGCTGCCAGAGCTCAATTGACCTCATATTTAAGTGTTTGCACCTTGTTTCTCATTTCAATTTGTCTGACTACGCTTTCAGTAACTGATTTTTCTTAGGCTTTTCTCAGCCAGACTGAGAGTAGCTCATGTCTGATATTTTCTCCCTGTGAAGCAACTCATACACTATAATCAAGTACCTATCTATCATTTGGTCATGAATTATGTAACTCTTCATGAACACTAAGCGTTCAATCACCACGTAGGCAGCCAACTGCCAAAACACAATCGTCACAATCTTTGTTCTCTGAATGCCCAACCCCAGAGGCACCTATAATTTTCACAGAGGCACAGGCACACAAAGCTGTACTTCCAAGCATTCCCCAAAACATGTCTGTGCAGAGCAGGCAAGCAGCTCACACTTTTAGTTCTGTCAGCATCCATAGGAGTAAGTGATCCTCCACTCCTACTCACTGGGCTATGGGTGGTAGACTCTCACCACACACTGGAAAATTTGAATCCTTTGCAAGCATAATATCACTGCCACAGAAAAAAAACAAACCAAAACCCAAAAACCAAAACCTTACCAGAGAGTACAATGAACTGATTTCTTTTTTTGAAAAATGAATTCCAAGAATACTGCTAATTCTAAATTAAACATCACCAAATTTTCTGTTTGATGCCTTAAGCAGTTCCCTAATCACATAGTTGACTGTTATGAAGCCCTTTTACAGCAAGAGCTTTGTGACTTAAACTATGGAAGCATCACACCTATTTTGCACATGAGAAAACTTGTATGAAAAGCAGGACCACTACATCTTTTGCTCAGTGAAAAACCAGGTTATTCTGATTTCTAGGGTTGCACACATTCTTGGAAATCATCTCCACTTTTTACAGTGCAGCATGGAAATAATGATATGGAAAAAAACCCCTCAGTATCACTGCACAACTTTCAACACCATCACAAAACCAATAATGAGCAAACTGCTTCCCTTCTCTCTGAGGAGTTTTTTGCTTATGACCAGTTTAGTATCCACCGAAGGCTACTATGGCACACTGGGAGATGCCACAAGCTCTGCAGCTATTGGAATACTGGAGATGTTCAGGATAGATATTACACTGTTTAGACATAAACAATGCATCATAATAGTATCACAATGTTTTTAAGACAAGAGCTCCTAAATGATGAACATTTAGTTCAAACCAAAATCATCTCTACCAAGTGATATTGCTCCAAAGCAGACAAAGCACTGAGAAAGAAAACTGGAATACTGATCCCTGGCAAGATCTACCACAGGTATAGGCCCTTCTCCTGTCCCACCTGATGTATTCAGGTTCAGTTCAACTCAGCATTGCAATGTAGCATCAGTTAGAATAAAACACATTCAAGAATTTTGGAAATGCAATGCACACAAGAATTATTTCTTCAGTTTGCTTTGAGCCTCACAATTCAGACAAACCCACAGTAAGAAACTTTTCTTTTTTCTATAAAATTATCTCCATTTTAGAAAAAACACTAAAATGAGTCACCAACACGATATGACAATTCACTTATCTATTGCACTCATTTTCCATTTGTAATGACACACATTCAGATTTTCACATGGACAAGAAGAATGTACATAAACAGCTTCCACTAGAAACAAATTTCTATCACTTAAACATTACCTGCAGGATTCCTGAGCTTGCTCGTAAGCCCATTTCTGTTCTTAGAAAAGCTGTAGGAGCTATCGGTATCTTAAAAGTGGTTTTAAAAAGAAAATAAATTCATATTGTGGATCATGGTTAACAGTCTCTGGATTCCTGGATTTTTATCAACAAAATTCCAATTTTAACACAGAACTTGAGAAAATGGGTCAGAGAATATCGAGAAATAGGCACCAAGTTCCTACAGAACAACACACAGACATTTTTAAAAACCAGATTTGATGCTTCATATAAAAATTAAGGTTAAATGCATAAACTGGTATTTAATTCAATTCACAATTTTATGTGCACTGCATATATCTTTGTTGGCTTGTGTACATTAAAGGCCTGTTTCTCAAATATAATACATTTTAAAAGTTAAAGACAAAAGTATAATCCAGACTAATATCTAAAATTTATAAGGAATATAGTTGTATTGTTAAATAACTCCCCCTATGACAGAGGGAAGCTATAGCAAAAAGAGGAAAGAAAATCTGAAGACCTGGTTTGCTGGCATTTCTATGTATCAATTTAGAACAGAAGTGCTATCACCTTGCAATTACAGTATCATCCTCACCAATGTAAAAGCCAACTTATTTTGTCTTTCATCTTCCACAGCCTCTCCCTTCGAAATGCAGCTTCCTCAAGCTCCTTACTAACACTGACCCTATAAAGCAGTACAGTAGCTGCCAAAGAGAGCTAACTAGAAACTGGTATTAGAGCATTATATTATTGTAGCAGGGCATCTCACCCCCACCAGAGCTTATCTGTAGCTTGTTAACCAGCCAGATAACTCAAACAAGACAAGCTGTCTTACAGTGAGTTATTTTGGCACCATGGGGTTAACACCTCCCAACTGCCAATAAACATCTTACTAATGGAAGTGAGATCTGGAAAGACAAGGTGGATTTTTGACAGACAGATATCCATTTGAAAACTGTAAGAGCCATACCAAACTTCCACAAAGCAGAAATTTTCTACACATTTCCCTGGAAACATGTGGAGTTTCGCCCATGAGTAGGAACCCCTGCTTTGCAGTAACTCCCCAGGGATTAAGTGCAGGAATGTGCACATTACCATGGTTTCAGTGATAAGTTAGATTTGACTCCTAATCAATACTATTTCTTTTCCTAGCTCTAATATAGGTACCTTGATATTGTGCATTTTTTTTGTTATGCTGTAATCTACTAGTAGTTCTTTTTTGTTTTATACTGTGTAGTTAGTGGTTCTGATTAAGATCTTTCATCTGCTATCTCTTGTCTGTTTAATAAATAACTCATTTTATACATAGATCTGACTTGCCATCATTAGAACTTGCAGGCCAGGGTGATTCCTTGAACTTAAACTATTGCCAAAATCTGAGGCTAAGGCTTGTTTGAAGCTTCCACACTTCCTGCAACAATTATAAAGAACATTAAATCTAAATTAGAAATCCAACTGTCAATCTTAATTTCACAGACAAGAAACAGACTTGACTTTTACTCCCAGTCACATCCCCAAGGTAGCCCACAGCTCCACTCCTGATGAGGTGTGGTGAAGGAATTTCTGCCTGTCCTTCAAAGTGGCTGGAGTTGGTGTCTGTCCCTTTGCCAGTGAAGATACTTATTCTATCTGCTCAAAGAAGCAAAAGGCCAGCTTTCCTGTTACAAAGCTATATTAGAACATAAAAGACAGACAAATATGTTTAAGTTAAAAAAAAAAATCAATCTTGTATGACACTTTCATACTCCTATCATCCTAAGGGGCTCTATGTCGTGTTGTAGATTCTCTGTGGGTGCAGCCAATGACCAATAAGTCATCAGTAACTGTGAACCAGACACAGAACAAATCTTATTTTTATAAGGGATGTTAGCCAGGGCACAGGAGTTGTCCTTCATTCCTCTAAAAACCTTCTCTAAAACCTTTAACTCTCAGATGTCCAGCAGTCAGAAATGGATTGAAAAGAAGAAGATAAACTTCCCTTAATTTAACTGTGGTATGAATACACAATTATTCCCCCAGGATTCTCTTTAATAGTGTTTCTTTTTGAAAGGAAAATACAGTATCATCCTTACTGCAATGGAATTATGCAAACAATGGTTCAAGACTTTTGTTGCATGCCAGTCCTAGGCAAGCCTGACAATAATTAGGTGACAATCTGTTCTTGCTAGTCCTAATATATTTGCACAGTACCCTGTTTAGTGCAAGGGGATTTTTACAGTATAAGAGTGAATGTATAGAAAAGAAATATCACTAGGATACCACACACTGATGACTGTTTTCCTGTGTTACCAAGACAAGCAAGCTGAACAGTTTTAACCACAGCATGCTGCAATTAACAATTGATTTATCCAGATATAGTCTTGAACTAATAATGGGAAAATGTACATAAAAGGTTTGTAATTTTGGAATGTTACTGATTCTATCACTGTTACAGCTCTCTAGTATATCTATCTGCCTATTGAAAGCATTTGATTTTTTCATATTAAGTGGGATTATTGGAGTAAAAATCCAACAGTGTCTGGATTTAAGCACTGAATTGAATATTCATTTGCTTTAGTGAGAACTATGGTGAAATGTGATCAGTTTTCTGACCTATTTTGAAATTGGTATTCTGCCAACTGGCATTTTGTTTGCACATCCAGATATTATCCACCATATGCTGACATGACATGATGATTGGTTCCAAAATGAAGTGGAATACTTGGCAAATAGAAATATATGGTACAAATAATACACTGCCTCTAGTCAGGAAAGCAAGCAGTCATTTTCAGAAGACTGAGAGGTTTTAAAATAACTACAGTGTACATACAGCATGAAGCTGCATGAAAACTCCCCAGGTTTTGCTTTTTTTACAGATATAAGGGTATCAAAAACTAGGATATTAATTCCTTTCACAAAATTAAAATCTGACACAGGAGTACTAATAGTAGTAATTCAATGGAAGATTAATTTGCATCTCAGGGAGACTCTGGCCCACATAGCTTCTTCCTCCTCTGGATTCCCCAACTCTTTCTTCTCACCATCTGTTCTTTTTTCCCACTGCTCTGACTTGTCTTTCCATTCAGTGATGTCTAAGTTATCTGCCTCTCCTGCATTAAAATCACATTTCATTCAAGCTCCACACTAATTTTGTATTATTTCTCCTAACCTCCTACCACTGAACTCATTATTTATTTCTCCTAACTTGATGCTTCCATAAATCTTCTGCTTTCCACACTGAACTGTAGAATCTATTAAAAAAAAAAAAAACCAAAAAAAATTAAAAACCAAAAAATCTTGTTCCTAAACAGAAAACACCCCATCTCTTTTCTTTTAATTCCTGTTTCCAAAGCAATGTTTTTCTTTTGCATTCCTCCAGAGACTTCCATGTGTGTGCTCTCTAACACAAAGCCTGAAAAGATAGATCTAAGTTGTTGGTTGAGCTCTGCTGTTCTATCTTTTAATGAGGAACAGTCTACTTTTTTGTAATGAAATCTAAGAATTTTTAAAGCAGTGCAATAATTTGCCACTGTATTTCCTATGGAATTTTGTTTTTCTGTTCTTGGGGAATAGCATAGGCAGAGGGACTTAATAAAAATGTTAAAAAATATTTCTCCCTGAAAGTTCAGTTAGATTTCAAAATGAGGCATCTAAATAGCATGCACTTCTGATGTTTATTGAACTGCAAGATTTGTTTGTGTAACATGAATAAATTTCAGTGCTTAATGCCTAATCTTTAACCCTGAAAAACTTGAAGAGGATGAAGCCCATTTTGAAAACATGCTCTTCTTCAGAAAAAATGATAATAACTTCTTGTTTTGTTATTACAATCATTTAAGCACGTGCATTTAGGAAAGAATTTGTAAGCAAAGGGAGCAAGGACCTTACCAGCATGCAAGTATGCCAGATCAGGATTTTCAATGTCTGGGTGTAGTTCTTTCAAGTGGTTCCGAAACTCCACAGGGATATTTGTTCCATAGTCACACCTAGGGCAGTTATACATTTTTACTCCTTCATGCTTTCCCGTATGCAAGATGTGTTTACGGATATTTTCTGCACAGTTAGACCTAAACAGCAATGAAAAAAAAAAAAACCAACAATTATTTTCTACCAGTGGTTCAAATAAAACCTAGTGTTATAACAGAAAATAAGTAGTCATCACTCATTTCTCATTATCTGTAGATTTTTTGCATCCTCTTAGGTTTTGCATAAATGTTGTCTTTTGCATGAAGGCTCCCAAAGCTGTTTCAGGTTAACTGAACATTACATCTGAACTAGAATGATTGATTTGTCACATTTACAGAATTTCTGTTTTTCTCGTGGTAGTCAGTGATGGACAGAAATTAAGCAAAACACTTTACTTAGCAAAACTGAAATACACAAATGCCTATAATATTCCCAGTGGAGCTCACATGAACCTTTCCTACACAGTTCCTAAATTCAACAGGAGTTTCTGTGAATGACTTTTGAAGTATGTTCCACCAACTTTCATCTCGCTGTGTGAACTGTTCCTAGGAAAGAGAATTGAGCTGCTCAAGTTTACATACTTTTGAAAATACACATGGATTCCGGTTTACATCTCAAACACAGCTTTTGTGAAAGTAGTGTTTTCATGCATAAAAGTCAGATTACATATACAATTAGTTTAACACATTTAACACATAAAGCAATATTTATAATCATATTTCTGAAAAAAAAAGAAAATATTTCATATTTCCCTTATTCACAGAGAGATTCATATGGCAGTAATTTTTAATTTCCGGTCTTTAAAATTTTCCAGTCTCATTACAAAATTATTTTGCATTAGAATTTCCTACTTATTCAAACTTAGTAATTAATCCTACATGAAATACACTGCTGCACCATTTATTTCAATCAGAAATAGTCAGTATATTTATTTTTTATTCAAAAGAACAGAACTGTTGATGTGTTCCATTGCTTTGGTGTTTTATTTATTGTTTGGACATTCTTACTAGCATATACTATTATTATTGCCAAACAAAGAACAGTAATTCTGCCTAACCGAAAAAAAAGTACAAACACTCATGTAAACTACATAAATGCATAGTACTTCACAAATACTTAAGTAAGACAGCTGCAGCATTTTGGGCAACTGATTATATACCCACCATGGAGTAGAAATTCTATAGCATGGTAGAAATGATAGATGATAGAATGATAGAAATGATATCATGATTCTACATCATGATAGAAATTCTACAGTAACAAGCACCTAAAAAAAGGACCTCCAAAATAAACTGGAAGTAGCAGCTTGAAGTTCTGCTGGAATGCTTGTCTCTCCCTTGGAAATGGACATAGTAAAGTTGGTATCTGCCTTACGGTGCTGCCAAAGCTCACCCTCTGTCATGTCCATCTGCTATATACTGGTATCATGATCAGATGCCTGAGAATGTCAGAGAAGACACTTATCACTGAAAAATATAGAAAATATTGGTCCTCAGCATCTTTCAGGATTCAGCCCTAAAAAAGTTACAGTGCTCATAAATGTTGTTAAAATGAAATATGTATTTTACAAAAAAAGAGAAAAAGGTAGTGTAAACTGCAATGAAAGCAGGAGACAACCTGGTAACCTTGTATCATGGGTTATACTTTAAAGGGCAGTAGATTAAAGCAGAGCATATGAATCTGAAATAAAATATCTGTGTTCTTTTAGCTCAGCTCTCACACTATGTTAAGGAAATATATAAAACTTTTTACTTTAAAATATTTCGGTGAAATATATAAAGGATCTGTGGAGACCTGTTAAGAGTTGTGAAGAAAATAGTTCAAGCCATAAAAGGCCAGTTCTATCTCCTTTGATTTGGAAATTGCTCCAGCCACTTTAAACAGAGTGATCCTGAAGCCTCATTTATTCAGTCATCAGTAAAAATCTGTCGCTGAACACACCAACATACAGATATAAAAAATTTAAACCCATAAATTTCCATGTGACAAGGCCAGGAAGGCTTAATCAGAAATGAGGAATGTGAGATCACAAGGCATTACAAATGGCCCCTCGTATTAGGTTGCAGAGCAACAATTGCCATCCTAAGGTAAACCATGATGGCAACAACTGGCAAATCCAAGCACTTTTGAATCCAAGTGATACCTTTAAATATGACAGGACAAAAGTGTACTGCATATAAAATGTTTTTTAATTATTCAGTGTGCTTTGAATGTGTGTTTTATTAAGAGTCTTCTCTCAGGTACTGCACAAGCATGTTATCATGTGTCTGACACAGAACACCCCGACCAACACAAAGTGTGTGTAGTTACATCACTTCATATCGTATGAATAAACACAGAGGTCTGTGATTTTACACAGCACTGGATTTCTATTAAAGCTATCTCATGACATGAATATAACTAAAACGTTATAATGATGCAGTAGTGATGATAGCTAAGGTTTTTGACAGGCCTTGTATTATAAGATTCTCTTCCAGGTGTTTATAAACCCTGAAATACAGATTTCCTTTGTTCTGAAATTTGGAAAACAGAGCCTGGTGCAATAAAAATTCTTTTGAGGAAAGTCCCTCTGGTTTTTGAGTTCCAGTCTGAATTATAGCCACAAACAAATAAATGCAGGTTTTAGGAGACAGTATTTCAGTAAAGCTACAGTAAAGTAGAGGTTTATAAGTTAAATTACTATTACCATTGCATCATGTAAGCATGCTTTCATCCTTCTGATCCATTTTTAAAATCAAATTTATTTATTTCTGTCAATTTGTCCACGCTCTTAAGTAACAGGAAGAGAACTCGTTAGAGCAACTTAATCGGTCTAAAGCTACAGTCAATGAGTTTACATTAAATTCTGACGTAGAGAAGCACGATAAAAAGTTTTCTTTTTATCTCATGTCTGGCAGTAAGTTTTCTTATTAGATGTGAAGAAAAGTCTGAGACTTGATGCAAACCCCACAAAACCCTATTAAAGGGAAGAGGCAGGCTGGTATGGATTTTCCAGTGTCTTGTCAGTGCTATACACAGTGGAAGAGGAGATGGATCATGTTGCTAAGGTAAGCTGCAGATGAACAGGAAATATAAGGGGCTTTCCATGCATACTTCCCATGCAACAAACCCGTATGACCTCCTCCATGAAAGACTGATATAAGGGGAAGGGCATAGGCCTACTTTCCACATCCAGGAGAGCTCCCACATTTCTGTAAAGGATAACACTTTGAAATAAGGGAGACAGATGGTAAGATTCTCCTGAGAAATGTAACTACTGTTTAAGATGAACAAAAAACCTCTTCTGGAAAAAGACAAGAAAGGGCATTTGTCTCTAATGCTCATCACACAGCGATGTGTTCCCATGGCTGTTCTAGCTGCACATTCCATGCTGCCATTACAAGTCCATTCCTACCAACCAGGTACCTTTTTCTGCTCTCAATAAATTAAAGGATGCTGCATATTCCAGTATCATACACTGGAATTCACCTGTCAAATTTAAAATGGTACTTCAGTCACAGAATCACAGCATGCTTAAGGTTCAAAGGGCCCTCTCAAGATTTTCTGGTCCATCCCTGCTGCTCAGGAAGGGTGACCCACGGCCAGTTGCCCAGGAACATTTTTAGGCAGCTTCCGAATATCTCCAAAGATATCTTCCACCCTACCTGGGCTGCCTCTGCCAGTGCTCAGTCACCCTAACAATGGAATTGTGTTTCCTGATGTTCAAAGGAAACCTCCTATCTTCCTATTTGTACCAACTGCCTCTTGTTCTGTCTCTGGGCAACACTGAAAAAGAGCTTGGCTTCCCCTTTTTTAGAGCTTCCCTTCAGATATGTGTGCATACTGATGACATCGCCTGAGTCTTTTCTTCACACTGACCAGTCCCAGCTCTCTGTCTCTCCTTATTTGGGACGGTCCTATTAAAAACAATTTATTCAAGTTTTCAGTGGCCATTGAGCTTGCACAGGCATCATCCTGTGACAAGGAAGCCCAATGCCCCATTTCACAGCCACCTGCACCCTTGCCTCTTAGCACCACTGATCCACTATGTTGGGAGAGTGAAATAAAGTGGAAGGTTAGGAGTTGTACAAAATGGCCAGACACTTTGTCAACACGACAATCTGTTGCCTCTGTTTACTTTGCCTTCCTTCTCCTATCCTTTTATATATATATATATATATATGCTTCAGATCTTTTATCAAAAAACAAAAAAAACCCCAACATCATGGCATTGTGCTAAGAGCAAGAAACATAATGAGAAAATCATGTTTCTGATGGATGGGACAGAAGTCCTCATAACTGCCTTCCTCCTTAACCCAAAAAGTACAGTTTTTCATTTAGCTCCTAAAAACTAGTAAAACTGCCCAGTAATGAAGACATAAGTGAAGTATTAAGAACATTTTCTCAGTTGCATTGGCAAGCTATTACGTGCAAAAGACTCAATTCCTCAGCAAAACTAGGCCTACCCCACTGTAAAGGGCAGCACTGCTCAGGGGTCTGGGATGGCAGAGCAGAGTCGTGCACTTTGCAGGTGGCAGAGATGTTAGTTCAAAGTCAGCAGCAGGGAAAATGGGTGGAACAAAGAGTCTTGGAGCAAATCTGTGCTGGGGGGAAAACAGTCAGCCTGAGGGTCCCCTCGGTAAGTGCTGGCTGCAGTTACTAATCCCCCATCATCACTTCCTTCTCTCTAGTCTTGCAGAGCTGAGCCAGCCAATCTCACCAGCAAGCAGTACAAGCTGTGTGTGAGAGCAGGGATTTGGGCATCCCTTCTCTGTGCAGAGGGACTCATCCCTAGCCTTGTGGCTGGATTCAGCAGGTTGTGCTCTGCACTCCCCTGGGCCAGCAGCCCTGCTTCAAGCAGCCTCTGTGAACAGCCAAGTTCAGTAGTTAACTGCAGAACTCTGGCTGCTCAGTACCAAGCTATATGCCTATCTTTTACGTAGTGTTTTGGATAAAAATCATGAAATAAGAGAAAATCACAAAATATCTGTCACTTCTAAATTTGTCCATTGAGAATAGGATGTTTCTGTATTTTAAGGGTTTTCTACACAACAATATATTAGTGTTGTATTAAACAGCTGAATGAAATATTGCTGGAAGTAACCAATTCTTTTTTCCTATTTACTAATAAGAAACTGAAATTAGAACACTCTTCCATTATGCAGTGCCTGACATTTTCAGAAAGATACTTACTGCAAGACATGGAAATGGAAGACTTCAGAGGTGCAAATGAGGCAAAATGTTAATTATCTAGTCCACTAAGTTTTAAAAAGTTTAGCACCTTGTAGGACTCTTATTTGCACAAAATAAACCTTTTTCAAAAGGTCTTCTCCAGAACATTAGGCATAAACCTCCTTTCTGCAGAGAAATGCATGTAACGTAAAGGACTTACAGCAGCTCCACTGACATCACTATTTACAACATAGAAACAAACACAGTGATACAACCAACTGATTGGAAAGACTTCTATTCTTCCCCTGTTTGTCAGTATGAATCAAGTTCACTCTCATATAGACAGTATTCTGAAGGTCTTCTGCACCCTTTATACCCTGCTATGCAACCTGCAAGTACAGGGAAATTGCAGCACTTTGATTGAAAAATAGCAAAGTGTCCAGATACTTTCTGGACACTTTCATCATAAAAGCAAACTTCTCAATGAAGCAATATGCACTATTGTAGATTCCTCAGTTATTCACCAAACGTTTGCAGGTATTTCTTTCACAGCAAATGCCATCTAACTTGGAAAATTTAAATAAAAATTGCAATAATGTAGTTACACTAGAAAAGGAGAGCCATGGATTTTTAGAAATGCAAAGTCCTATTAAGCTTGACCTCACTGATAGCACAGTTCATAAACATCTGCCCAGTGATTCTTTTCTTTGGATACTAAAACATGGTTTCTGATGGAGAGCAACAGGGAGTCCTTTGAAATTATAGGCAAATTACTCTTCAGTTTATCACTTTCCCTTTTACAAACTGTCTCATTTCTTATCCCCCTGCATTCAGCTAGCAGTGCTACATGCCCAGGACCTCCAGTGGAAGAGCTACAGAGACTGAGTTCCTCTCAACTCACTCTGAGGAATCATCAGGTTCTCCCTACATTCTTTCCACTTGCTTTAAGCTTTGAATGCATTCACATTTCACACCAGTGCTGCATACATGGATGCCATGACTTTCTCCATGTTCGGCATTCTCTAGTTGTAGCCAGTTCTGGGAATTCCTGAGTACTTCTTGCAGCACCAAGAGCTCCTGCACACTCAATTAAATATAGTGTGACCTTTCAGGTTAATTTTACCATTACTGCTTTCCAAAATGCAACCCTTCTAGCCTGCCTTTGTTTCTTGCTGTCATTAAATTGTATAAAAACTAGCATTCAGTAGGGTGGTGGTAAAAAACCTAATGGACAATATTTTCTTGAGAGGAAAGAAACAAAGACCTCAGTCTGTGGTAATTACATTATACAAACAGGCTTATTCAATCAAAACCTCCACAATGGCAATCATTCTGCCCAAGTTCTACTTAGCAAAAATCCAACCAACCAACCAACCAACCAACCAACCAACCAACCAACCAACCAACCAACCAACCATCCTTCCCTGCATATTCAAGATTTAGCTACATTTCTGGTTTTAAAAGTAAAATAAACTGATTGCCAGTTAGTGCAAACTAGCTGCATAATAATACATAACCTGCACATACCACTGGCAATTCAGGCTGCAAGTTTAAAAGCTAAAGCTTCCTTTTTCAGTGCTACAAGTCAATACAGTATTGCACAAGAAATAATTAAAACCCAGCAAAATATCACAGCCAAAACTGTGTAATGTGTTGAAACTAACATTATAAAACTGCAGTATTTATTAGATATTAACACACACATTTATGTATATATGTACAAGAAATATAATACTTTTTTTCATCCTTCTCACTACTAACATGTACCTGGGTTTCTTTTTCCTCACTCTTTGCCTTTAAAAGCAAAAGTTCTACCTTTTATTTAGGTTTTAAGGGAGTGGGGATACAATCACATGGATATGCTCTGCAACCAACCTCAATTCTCAAGTGACTTACGATACTATTGCTGGAATTAGCAGCACATGGCTCCCTCCGCGGGAGCTCAGGAGGACAACTCCAATGTCCCAGTGCCAGCTCAGCTCTGCCTGTGTCACTGCTGCCAAACACCTCCCTGTGCTGTTCCTAAAGACCTCTGGTGGGCAGAGGCAATGAGCTGCTGGGGACAAGCAATGCTTTGCCACCATAGCTGCTGCTGCAGTGAGTATTTGCTCACAGCTTTTCAACTCGACCAAGAAAAGGTGAAATACACACCCACAGTGCCATAAAAACACATGCCCAACAACCTGGTGGCCCCATGTATTGCCACGTTTTCCTGCACTGCCATGTATTGCATGTCTTGCCACTCAGAAAATACAAAGTAGCCCATAAAAGAGAGTACACTACATTTACATGCTTTAATGAGATTTTATAATACAGTCAGTTTCACAAAGAAAATAATAAAAATGTATTTGGGATTTATTCTGATAGTATTATACCAACACCCAGGGATAATAATCGTAATGTTTTCTGCTTTTCTACATTTTTAGCTTTGCATTTTTTTCTGTAATGATCTATTTGTTATGACATACAGTATGTGTGACAGATGTCCAATGCTGGCTGCTAAAAAGTAGCTGAGCCCTGTAGGGAAGCAGCAAAAACTTGTGCGTCAGCACAGAAAATGATGGAAGATTGATAATTACTGCTTGTATCTGAGCTCCATTCAGCAGACTACCATGTCCAAATTGTAATTTGGCCACAGATCCACCATTCTATTTGCAATGTATAGGAATGAAAATTCCCAGTTCCAAGTAATTGATCATTATGATAGCCAAAGTAAGTGCTTTTAAAAGGCAAATTCAGGGTAATTGGGAATTCTGAAGGGAAATAAGAAGAGATGTACTCTAGTCATGTTTACCTCTGAGGAATCTGTAAAGCCATTTACAACCCTGCACAGCGAACAAAAACTGAGGTGTAGACCCAGTGCTAGAATGTAGATCTACTTGTGAATTTTCAGAGTATTTCTGTAAAAAACTGGTGAACAGTAGACTCCACAATTTAAAGAAAACTTGATTTTTTTCCAGGAGAAAACCCATCTGTGACTCCAAGGAACTACAGCATCCTGCCTTAAATGCTTCCATTAATTCTATTTTCTACAAGAAAAAAGAGAAAGAAATAAAGAAGAGGCTTTTAGATAGAAACCTGTCCCAACTGCTAGACTTGGAAGGAATGGGAAGAAAAGATACAGAAAATCATGGAAGTGTGCCTCAGCTCTGCATGTGTGCTGTGGTCCTCACTGTCCTCAGAGGTGGTGTGTAGAGCTGGGCTGCTCAGCTTGTGAGTCTTCCCCAGCAGCTCTCCTGAGAGAGGCTCAGTGTCTCCTTTTACTGACTAGAGAAGAAAAAAAAAAGCAAAACAAACAAAGGGGAAAAAAAAGAACCAAACAAAAACCAAAACAACAATAGCCAAACACCAAACAATTTTTCATAGGACCGATGTGCTTCTGAAAACTCTCTGTAATGTTTGCCAGAACTCCTAGCTTCCCCTTTGCTGCAGGCAGAGTGGTCTCTGTGAGGGCTCAGCTCAAGGGCCTGTGTGCCTGCAGTGTGAGGGATGCAGGGGTCTGCTGTGCACAGTGCACTGCTGCACTGTGTCAGCCAAGGTTTAAGTGGCAGAAATAGCAGGTGGAGTTCATCTATTTCACAGTAACTGAGAATAATCACTCCATTGTTCCTGGGCTTCCTCCCTCCCCCTTTCCTTTCTTCTTAGAGCAGATGGCATAAAAGAGAGGTTGGTCTGAGAAACAGCATCTCTGCAGTGGTGTGAGGATGGAGGCTAGGCTGTAGGTATCACAGGCCCTGATTTAACAAGGTACTTAGGCATTTTTGTGGCTTAAGTACGAGCAGCCCCCGTTGACTTCAAAAGAATGACTCACAAGGTTAAATTTATGTACATGATCAAATACCTTGCTGAAATGAGGCCATGGAAAACATCCATTTTTTAAAAAAGCTGGGATGAATTTAATTGAGGACGCGCATTTCCTTTCAACATCAATTTTTTCCCTATTGTACTTCTTTTAATGACCACATAAAGTAACTGAACAATTCTGTGGAGTCTGTTTGTATATCCTCAGGAACACAAAAAGTATTTTCACAGATATAGAAGTGCAGATGGAGCCTAGGAAAGGGTGTGGAATGTAGCGGCTGCACAAGATGAAACTGGACTCCTAATGTTGCTGGAGTCAGAAATGATAGCAACAGACCCTAAAGGCTGCCTGTCAATCTCAGATGCAGATGGTACTTCGTCCAACTGGCCCTCGTGTCAGTTCCTTCAGCCATTTTAGTGACAACACGGTTCCCTAGAGGACAGATCCTGTTGCTTTGCAGCCTGGATTCATACCCAGGGCACCGTGGTCTGTACGATCTCTGCTCAAAGTAGGTTTTTTTAATGCTAATACAGTGCCTCTTCTTGCCCTATTCCAGCCCCAACCCCCCATGCAAAAGGAGATGGTCATTTTCTTCCTCATTTCAAATGTTCCAATTTATCAAAGGAATCAGCAATAATTGTCTGAAAGATTCACTTTTGTTATGCATGCCAAAACTATATATAAAAGCCCTGCTAATAAAATTTGCAGACAACACGGTAATTGGCAGCATGATTAATAAGGATGACACTGCCATCATACAGAGCAGTTGCAGAAGCCAGGCGTGTTCAATCACAACATGTACACACACAATTACATGTTAGCTTTCCCACCTTTGCACACTGCATGCAAGTAACTTGCACAATGCTGTGAAAAACTGTGACACTGAAAAGTATTTAGGGATTAGTGGACCATGAGTTTAACGTGAACTTCTAGTGTGATGCTATAAGCAGAAAGGCCCCATGCTATATTTAGCTGTATAAGCAAGGAAGTAGCAAGCAAATGTAAGGATGCAATGTTCTCTTTGTGACTCAGGAGAAACTAATTCTAGAATATCTACTTCCTGTAAATGCAGTACTGCCTACATTTAAAAAGGGGAACAAATAGCCACAAAGTGATTATAAACAGAAATAGAAGCTAAGTGGGGTAAAAAAAACCTCTAAAACACTTAATAAAACCCCCTTCTGTTTTGCTTATTACACTTGAGCTTGGCCTGTGAGCTTTAACATGGAATAAAGGTGTAATTAAGGGACAACGTAACCTGGAGAAAACCTATACAAAACCAAAAGCAATGACTAAGAGTTACAGCCAAATTCAACTGAGAAACAAAGCACAATTTCTTCAGCAATTAATCCTTCACAGAAGAGAAGCTGTGGTTCTGCAACTTTGGTTCTGCAACTTTGCCTGTTTTCAGATCAAAACTGAATATGTTTCTAGATTATAAAATTCAGTCAGAAGTAGGAGGTTCAGTACTGAGCAAACTGGGAAAAAAGCACCTATGCAGCTTGTTTTCTGTAGAAGGTCAGACTGGCTGAGCTTAAGGCTTTTTCTGGGCTCAAAGTCTCCAAGAAGTACAGCTCAAGTCTGAAAAATGTCATTGTGAGGTCAGCCATTTATTGTGCTTCCATGATGTCATGGAAATTTGTTCAGTCTGCAAATTAAAATGTATTCCTCCTGGCTGTCAATACTGCAAAACCATCTTAGATTCTGAAAGTCAAATTTGGGTGTTTAATTGGAGGCATGATTGATTATCTAATCTAAAATGTGTGTTGAAAGCATATATCAGAGAAACATCATTCTCTTCAGATTATGTCCTCATAATGCCATTTTCTGCACAAATGTAAGTAAATGCAGCATTTGGCTCTGTACTTTGAGCTTACTTCACAGACATCATTCACTCCAGGAGAACTGGTTTTAAGAGTAAGGAGCAAGCAAAACGTGATTTTTGTTCCTACAAGAGTACATTTGCCTATAAGGACACCCTGCAGCTCAGTAAGAAACTGCAGTTCAGTTTTCATGTAGAGGGACTTCCACTGGAGACCTACACATCAAAATTAATGTGCTGTGTACTTAACCAAAGACAGTGAAATGTAATGAAAGCACTGAACTATGTATTTGACTCACCTAGCATACCTATATGTAAAGTAAAATGTATAAGGTAGTTTCTACTGCTCTTCTACTTCAGACTATTCAAAATTGCAGATAAGCTGTCTTGTAAAAGTATTAGATTAAAATTGGACCACCCAGAATAGACACATTTTTACTGTGCTTTCAACAATACACAATTATGTCTAACAGACATAACATGATTTTAACTAGATGAGAAATCAGGGCAACACTCTGGATCTATTGACTGAGAAGAATAGCAACTGCCTGAATGGTATTACTTCAAAAACCTGACCCAAGAAGAAAAAAATTTAAACGCCAGGGCAATACCAATTAAATTCTGTCATATTGAGGAATTTTATAGACCAATACCAAACAAATTATCCTATGATCATGTATGCAAAGGTTCTGTCTTAAAGAAAAAGCCCACCACCATATAAAATTAACCCCATCATATTACATGAAAATAAATTTCTGTCATTATCATAGATAATGTTATGGACTTGTCTTTTTTCTCACAGAGGGTTAACATGAAAAGAGGGAAGAATGGTAAAATATGAAACTTTCTCTTTGGCTTCACCTTTCACACTCTGGTATCATACAACAGCAGAAACTAATGAACTTGCTCATCTTTGAAAGCCCTTTTGCATGCTTCTTCCTTCACCCTTAACTCTGATCCTCGCAGGTCTTCCCTTGTGTGTGTGCCAATTTTACTGGTATAATATGAGCACTTTTATTAGTTGTGTTCTGATGATTTCTACTGAGAGATACTTAAAGCTTATACAAGTCAAAAACTATTTTATCACTTCTGAAGAAAACTAATAGTGCAGAGCCACTGAATGATAAGAGAGACCACTGAATTTATTTAATAATGCATGTCCATTTCACAAAAATGGCCTGTGTAATCCTTTTAAAAATAATAACCTGTTCATTTCAGACCTTGCACAATGCTTCTCTTTGTCCCTTGTAAGTCTCTCAAATGTCTTATTTTAAAGGAATATATAGTACTCCCGGAAGACATTTTCCCATTTCTATTCTCTTCAACTCCTGTGAGCCCTTGTTCTGTGTGATAAGGCAATCTCCTTCGGGATCTGAGCTGTGTAGTTTCGCACCACGAGTGACAAGGACTCAACTTGAATAACTGCTGTGCGCAGGTTGTAATTATGTCAGCTGGAGTGTTGAACAAGGGGACTGATTAATGTGAGCCCCAGCCCAGGCACAGTCCCTATCAAAACCTTCGTGCAGGCCAGCAGTGGGGATGGGTTAAAGCAGAAAGACAAAACATGCTGTATCGTCCATGATAGATGAATTGCTCCAACAGTCTTCAGGCAGATGTTCCAGGACAGTATAATATACAATTACTCTGCCTTATCACCTTCCCAGGGACAATAAAGCTTCCTCCTTCTATAGCTCATGTGAGTGAAGGCAAAATTAGTTTTACTTTTACAACACTGACTCACTTATCATGTTGCCTTGATTGTGCTTTTACAGCTAAAGAAAACATATATTGCACTCTTAAACTAAAAACAAACAAACAAAGAGAACGCACCAAAAAGACTCTGCACTCCTCATCTTTTATATAAAACTAAACTATTCCTTTGAATCTATTTTGCATCCTAGTAATGCAGTCCTTAAAGGGCTAATTCAGAATGTGATTCTGGGGAATATTAGTAACTTTCGAACAACTGGACCTATCACAAGCCTAATATTACATGTACATATATGAAAGGACATTAGTCATCTGAGTCAAATAAAAAATACACAGGTTTGGTGCAAAAAATGCCTATGTGAGTAACATGCCCTTAGTGACTATTTCAACTAAGCACTCATCCTAAAAATGCTAAAGCACTCTTGTAAAACAATTCTTTGAGAAGTCATTAATTCATATGTATCTTTAAGGCCACAAGAGTTTACAACTATTAAAAAAAAATCCATGTATTTTCCAAAAGTAAATATAAATTAAGTAAATAGAAATTTAGGAAAAAAAATCTATCTATCTGTATTTGTTTCCCTTCTGTTATCAGACATATACAGTTTGGGGTTTTTGCTGCAGAGATAGAAGTAGTCTGTATGTTTCAGTGCTATTTCCACGAGTTTGCAGAACAGCAGCTTACTAACATGAGGTGAATAGCAAGAGAAGAATACAGCTCATAATATCCTGAAATCCTTCCTTTCTAAGTATTGGATGGTTATAGATAAAGAAACTGTGCATTAAAGAAGAGAGTCTACATAGTTCCACTTGCATTCCAAGATGCATTCCTTTCAGTACTACCCTTTCTTCAGCTATATAACAATGACATGATCTTCAAAAACAAAACAAAAAAATGCACCCAGAAATGCAATTAGCCAGACACGAATCTGAAGGTCAGGTTTAAAATCAAAACCAAGGTTGATTCTAATGGCACTTAAGATTGCATACATATTTGAAAAATTCTGTTTATATGGATTCAATTTTCATGAAAGGTATTGGACTACTAATCCATAAGGGAGAGATAGAATTTTCTAGGGAGACTACAGGAATTAGGCACTGATACTGCACTTCAACTTGAAGGCAGGCTCTCAGAGTTTACACCTTCTCTGAGGTTGTAGGCATTAAACAGTATCACAGTCCTGGCAACAATAAGGTTTCACCACAACAGGACAGGCTTTCCTGTACTCCTCTGGTGCAATGTAATCCTATGTTTATGAATCCAGAAGTAGCTCTAAGAGAGCTGGTATATTCTCACTGCACAGCATGACCTGAGAGGGAAGCACAACAGGATAATGATACATTATCACATGGAAAATGGTCTTGGCCTCAGAAAAACTGTAATCTAAGTATTGAGAAGGATATGATAATCAGACAACAGTCAAAAAGAGTAGTGATAGGTTTGGGAGACAGGGTGTCAGTAACACAGGGTAGAATACTTTCTGCTTATTGGGCATGGCAGTAAGAGGTGGGAGCCTAGTCAGTCCTCCATAACCATCCAAACTAACAGTGCAATTGGTGGACATAATAAAGAACTGATGTAGGTCTCAACATTTGCTTAAATTAGGTATCTACTACCTAATACCTTCTAGGTTTTACTATCTACTACCTTCTAGGTTTTTAAAGAAAGATGTAGGTCACCAATAGGAAATATTGCTCTAATCTGCTTTGGAAAAGGACACAATATTGCCCCTAACTTTATTATAGAAATGATGCCACCATTCTAGGTAGTAAAACTCCCAAGTTTAGGGCTGCCCTTGTCCTGAGGAAGGCTGAGCTCTGTCCTCTGTTCCAGGAAAGTATATTAGCTGGCACAAAATATTGTGCACCAACCCTTTCTTCTTGAAACTTTGCCATTAGACAGCAAGGAACTGTCCGGAGCCAAAAGCAGATCTAATCCCTGCTTTCAGAAACATTCTTCTGTTTTCACTTATGTTCCCCATATAATTTTCTTAGAAAATCCAAACAACAGGCTTCTAAACACTTTGTCCTGTGCCCTTTCAGCTGAGAATCCTAAACAATAACTTGATGAGGCTGCAGACAGCAGTTCATTATGAACTAAATGGATCCTGAGTTGTCTAATATTCAGGCCTGTAACACATACCCAAAAATACAGGAAGTGGGGCTTGCTTGCCTAAAAAATGTACCAAAAGTCTTGAGGCAGACATAGCCATTTCCCCAGGACAAAGACTTGTGAGCATGTCTCAGTGATTTCACTCAGTTGTGCAAGAACTTGCAAGCTCAAGTAGAGAGAGAATTGAAAAACAGAAACTCCAAAAGGAGTACATCCTTCTGGATTTAGATGTCTTTTGGCAAGATTTAGGAGATTGGATCCTCTCTGAAAATCAAGTGAAAAGTAGAAATAATTGGTTTTAAATCCCTCTACTTACTTGCCTAGTTGAACTTTTTTATTGTTCAGGATACAAAGTCTTGTGGAAGGTGCTGCCAGCTCCCTGGCTTTCCATTTCTCTCCTTCCTATGAAACAAGTATCTTCATGACAGGTGAGAATTGTCACTTCACTGAGGACATGGAAGGAAGGTGAATAACATCAGTGGAGCCAGGATTTTATCCACTGGCTTTGTTTTGTTTTATATTATCGACCCTGTGACAGTACACAGTTTCCAGCCAGTGAGAGCTGACTCCCAGCTGAGCTATGGAACAGAGATGCTTAGATGGAGAGGGGCTTAGTTATAATCCTTTCTTTTACAGTACTACTGCCATGCTACTGGTGAGCTGAAACTAACAATGGGCACTTCAGAGCAGGAAAAGAAAATAAAGATTCTCCTGATGTTATGTTGTAGACTTCTAAGAGAAAAGACATCCAAACAAAAGAGGAAGCCAGGAACAGATGCAGCTGGAACAGAACTCAGCAAACAAATATTTGCCTTTTAGAATCAAGTTCTGCAATGCAGAGCTACCATCACCTAGTACTGCATTCTCATCTCTCACCTCTTGCACCACCACCAGGAAACACAAAGCTATTCCCAAAGCTGCACTTGCTGGCCTTGTTTGCCTGACATGATGTCCCTGCATTTATTTAAAACAGACTGGATAGCAGACACCTGCTTTGCCCTCACAAAGGCTCATATTTAGGACTTTCCTCTCTGGTCTGACACAAATGAACAAATCCAATATAAATTCCTTTATCTTTGAAACATTTCTCCTACTTGAAAGTTTTACTGCTCTCCAAAATTACTATATTTCAGCATGCAAAAATCAATCAGCTAAATACCATATGACTGTGCTATAATTTATTAGTGCTGATCAAAATCTTAAAGACTAGTAATTAAAATTCAAATTAAAATGTGATGAAAGTCACATTTAGTCACGTAAATGAAGAGGCTGAATTTCAAATAGGAACAGAGCCACTGGACGCCATGAGATGAGAATTTGTGGATGCTGAGTATCACTAATAGAATGTAAAAAGAACTTAACACTTCCTCAAACTTTGCTTCTTTTTCTGAAGTAAATACATTTATATAGATCTATGAATATGTCAGTCTATCACTGAATGAATTATAGAAAAAGTGCCAAAAAAAACCCTTGTGGAACAATCTCTCCACAGTGGGAAGCTTCTTCCTATTCAGCCAGAAATGTCACTGGTCTGAATCGCCTGGGTATAAATTTTTTTCAAATGATCCTTTTATCTAAAGAAAAGCACAGATTTTGGGGGTCTCCTCCTTATCCTTTGAAAAATACCTTTTAAATTTTACCTTTAAAAAGGACCTATCCTGTCAACTTGCAACAAACAGTTAATTTGGGACTCAATACTTTGACATACGAGCACTGTACCAACTGAAGCATGAATTCCTATGCATTCATGCCCTGTTCACTAAATCTCCCAATGCACCAATGCACCAAACAACAGCTCCCCAACATGTTCCTTCAGGATATCCCCACCCAGTAAAAACAGTTGTTTTGGGTGGTGAGGCTGGATTGTAAGAGAGAAGAGTGCATGACAGCTGAATTTTGCCTGACTGGTCCTCTGTGATTTTTTTTCACTCCTCATCTACCTCTTTCAGGAAACATGAACTTAATTTATCTCAGCAGCTACTACAGGGGGTCAGTTTTCACTGAAACTGGCCAACAGCTTAAAAAGTTATTAAAGAAATGGGTAAAAGATGGATGGATGGATGGATGGGCTGGCACAAGTCTCACAATAAGTTAGGGACAGAAGGCTAAAACACAATCCTTGTCAACTGATTAAAAAAATCTGCTTTTCTAGACTAAAGATACATCTTTTTTCCTGAAACCAAAACAAATTACTAATGTTATAATACCCCTATAAGAGATCTCCAAAATTTGCTAATAGAAATGGTTCTCTGTACTTTAAAAAGAGCTTTTTAACAAAAATATGTGTGGAACACCATATTTTTCTAATGAAACATTATCAGAACTTAAGAACTGATTTTAGTAGTTACAATAACTTCTACAACTTCAAAATGGTTCTAAGTAGTGTTTGCCCTGTAGATTGTGCATGCAAAATTTCAACAGAAATGTTTTGAAAAAGCTCAGTATGAGAAGGCATTCCACATGGGATTTGCAGCAGAATAAATGATGTCCCATGCTCCAGTTGTTAGAGAGAATCCATAATCATTTTGAATGGGAATTGAAGGAGCACAAAAGTTACAAACATAAAACAATAAGTACTATATTTTGAGGGGTATTGGCAATATCACAATGAACCACAGGATGATGTTCAGGCAATTTATGATATCAGTAGAACCACTAGCTGTGTTTACAGGATTATAACACAAATAATTTTAGAGTATTATGAAATTATGAGCTTGTGTGGCTTAAATTATAACATCACTAAATTAAAAAAAAAGATAGCAATGCTGAAGAACACCAGGAGAAGTATCACTTTTAATGCATTACCTAAAAATGTGGATATATGGGTATGGACCTATATTCTATATGAACCACAGTGAGCTGGGTGGTTTGATTAGGTGGAACGAAAAAGATTTCTAGGAAAAAAACCTGTGCCCTTACAGAAAGGTGGGAAAACATCAAGGAATATCTCCACTCCAATCCCCTGACCCATGGGGGTGGGAGAAAGGAGAACATTGTTGCATTAGCTTGTTCCATTGCATTAGGCACACTAAGCCTCAGCATCTAACTTGCTGAGGAGATGATGAGGTGTGCTGTACCAACCTCATCTTTTCTCTGAAGACACAAAGTAAGAAGTAGCTTTGACCCAATGCATCCAAGAATGCAGAGCAACCTTTTGTTCATATATATTTTCTTGCCTTAATTCATTTTCCATTATTCAAACAGTACATTTTAAAACGCATCAAAAAAAAAAAAAAAAAAAAGATAACACCAGAGCAGCACTCCATCACTTGCAATAACAAAACAGAGTGCTTTATGTGCTGGTTATTCCCTAAGAAGTGTCAGCTATATCTATGGCTATTATTCAGACCTAAACAGGCCTAGCAAAACCACAAAGATCATCCCAACTAGGGACAAAATAGCTGTAATAAGCAACTTAATAAGTTACTACAGGACAACAGGCTCCTCTCCAGATTGTCTTTTTGTAAGCAAAGCCTCAAGGGAAATAGGGATCCCTGATCCATGACTTATGAGAATAAAGTAGAGTACCCTACAACAGAGACTGCAAAATGGTTTTAGGGATGGTGAGCTGTTGTATACCAAATGGCCTGTCTTCCTTATGCCACATTTTCCTATGGAGAATGCACCACCTCCTCCCAGCTGCTCAGGAAGGAGAATAGGCAACAATGCAAACCTTGAGACAAGCTCTCCCCTGGCCAACACTAAGAAGCAACTTTGAAGCCACAGGATCAAAGCAACATCATCGGAATTCTGAGCTCCCAAATGTCTAAAGACTCTCTCTCCAAAGCAGAAATCTGAGGTTCTCAGAGACGAGCTTTCAGCCCATAGGGGTAACCCAAAACACTGGGAAGAGGGTGGCCAGGAGCACCAGACTTCCAAACCCCAGGTGCTGATGCTGCTCCAGAGCCTCAGTCCCACCATAGTGCTGCCTGGCAGACACCCTCCAGCCGCACTGCAGAGGTGCCAGCCTGGTGTGTTGAGCCCACCCTGGAATAGAGGAACCGCGGGGTGGTGACAGAGGCTCTAGTACCGGAGGTCCCAAAGTGCCCCAACATACCTCTCCAGGAGAACTTGGGCAGAAGCTGGTACAGAGACAAGTGCAACTCTGCTGGAATGCACAAGGAATTTTATTTAACTTTAATAAATCGGGAATTTCTAACAATGCCAAATTTATCTGGAAAATTGCTCACCATTTCTAGTGCATTAAAAGTATCTAAGTGGCAAGCTTTTCTCTAACACAAAAGCTCTTTTCTTTCCCTATTTTACTTGCTATTCAGCAATTCTTTTCTTTATTTCCTTTTCATCAGACTTTAAACAGAAAAAACCTTTCCCTTTCTTCCCTTTGCACTAGAGTATACCTCTTTCTGGGACTTCAGAACAGAACTTGCTTTCTGTGACTCCCCCAGATTTAATCTGTTTTGTATGTCACATGTGAAGGAGGAAGAAGGAAAGTTGTCACAAGACAGCATTAACACAGGAACTTATTTACAGGGTGGTAGCCATATAGCCTGGAGAACAAACCTCACACAACACAACAGGCTCGTGTCTATCAATTTCATCTTGGACACCTGTAATGCTAATGCTACCAAAGTAATTTCAGATTGCTAGCTACCTGCCACATAGTTAGATGGTAGCTATCAGCAATAATAATAATACATAATACATAATAATAATAATAATAATAATAATAATAATAATAATAATAATAATAATAATAATAATAATAATAATAATAATAATAATAATAATAATAATAATATAATATATTATTTCCTTGTAGCTTTCCTCACCTCCAAAGATAGCTTTGGCCCTTTTATAATGACTGGATTGGGGATTAAGGAATGGCAAAAGAAACAAACAAATTAATTATTTTTCTCTCTGCTACCAGGCAAGAACAAAGAAAACATATACAGTTGTTTTAATATTTTTAAAAATATGCTTTACACAAAAGGTTCACATTAATTAAGCTATGATGCCAATGATTATTTTTAGATCAAACCATTGTAACAAATGGAAGTTTATTTGTAGTCATAAAAGATCTTCACTGCACTTTTTATCAGAAGAACTGTAGGAATAGGAAATTACAGGTTTTTTTGCTACTACATACTATATTAAGACCATAGCATTGCTGTTCATCTTGAGGTTAATACTAAAATTTTATTTACTATCAAAATACAAAATACTTAGGATTGTTTTAATTTGAATAATATGCTGGTGTTTTAGATTGATAAATATGAATTAAGTATATATTAAATATAAATATACATGTATTTATGATAACGTATTTATGCTCTTTAAGAGAGAGGAGTAGATGAGACAGTGATGACTACATATGATAGCAAAAAAACAAGTGTGAGGACAGAGAGAAGATAAAATGTGATAAAAGAATACATTAGTTACATTAAACTGTCCACTGCATGAAGTGGTCTTATTCATATTTCCTAGACACCAAATACTTCAAGGTTTTGGGTTAAGTGTCTTGGACACTGATTCAGAAAAAACAGCATCAGTTCAGCAGGGAAGGGGCTGCCTCAGAAACATTTAGGGACAAAGCCCAGATTGAACAGTAAGGGAAAGACAGTGGCTATTGAAAGAAATCAGGAGACTGACAATGTTTTTTCAGATCTTAAATCAAAGTGTGAACAATTTACAGAGTGCTGGCCTACAATCAAGAGAGGCTGTAACAAAGAGATGCTGAAACCAGATATTCATTTTTACATTGATATCGAAATAGCTTCAAGTCTCAGTAACATTAAACTCAGCAGTCTCCTTTGAGTAATTTAGCACAGCATTTAGGCTTAAATAGATCCCTTAAAATTTTGTCCTTCAAAGGACTCAACCTAAAATGAGACTAAAATTGTATTATCAGTGTTTGCAACTGCATCACCTTAAAGTGCCAAGTTCAGTGTTAGCATGAGAATCTCAAACCCATGGAGTTAAAAAGGCATATTTTAATTCCTCTTTCATAGAGTGGCAATAGGGGGAAAAACCCCAATCTCTAAGAAAAAATGAATAAATAAATAAAATACATAAATAAATAAATAAAAAGAAAGAAACCCCAAAACAACAAAAGTGGTACCAGGTACCAAGGTTCATAGAATTATTGATGAATTTCCTTAACAAGTATTAATCATTAAAATTAGTAAAAGTCCGTACTACCTTCCACCAAGCAGAGTGCATTCACTATGCATTTAATTGCAAATACAGAATGTGGAGGACCTCAAAAAATGCTGACAGTATTTCATGCTCTACCAAGGCCTCTTAACAAGGCAACTTCCCAATGGACCACAGTCACTGAGTCAACACACGCCAATGCACATGTGTGTGCTTGTGCACCCATCTTTCCCAAGGAACAATCCTGCTTCCTCGTACACACATTCTCATAAGCACTCCATGCAGTGACATTGGACAGGGACAGCTTTGAGAGGAAGCCCAAGTTCTTTCCTACACTGCCACCAAGGATTGTCCAAAACTACAGAGACACAATTCCTCAGTCAGTGCAGACAGCACAGACACTTTGGAGCATGGATCGCATCACTACCTGTGTGCTCTGCCGTTCCGAGTGTTAGGAATTCCATCTGCTTAAGCTGGTTAACCTGATAGCTGATCTGCATTGATGCTACTGCAACACTGCATATTTTTATTCTGAGTTCACAACAGAACTGCTATAACTTAGGTGAATATGAGAGGTTTTATTAAGCCACAGAAATATTACAAAAGGGAATAATGCTGACCATTGTTCTGTATGCCATGCATTCGCTGGAATTATTAAAGTGTTTTTGCAACTATATTTAAATTCTATTTCAGATTATTTTTCTTTTAAGGACTTAAAAGCTACAGCATATTTAATTCCAGATTAGTAGAAATATTTCCAAACAACTTATCTGAATGTTTATTAAAAACTAAAGGGGGAATAATATTCTGAGTTTTCATCTGGGATCTGTGCCCATGCACTGACAGAATGTCTCTCTAAACTTCTAGCTTCATTTGTTTATAAGTCTCCTAGCACAAGGTACTGGATATCCTCAACTCCTGCTGCTGAGCACAACAGAAGCTGGAGTACTTCCCGAAGGCCCTGTTCGCTCTATAACATACATGCTTTATTTTCCTTAACAACTTTGTATTTGTACAAAGTATATGCACCATTTTTTTCCAATTCTTCTTTTGTGATGTATATATATAAAAGTGTTCTCCCACAGTGCAATGCTGGTTGACACCTGGAATCCTCATCAGCCTACACAGCTGTATTACCTAGTTATTTCCTATACAGGCATATTAAATTTCACTGGTTACAAAGAGCATATTGATTAATGTTTTAATGATAAATAAACTGTTTTCATCATTTTATGTAGAATTTGCCTTAACAGCCTTTCAGTTTTGCTATGAATTAGTAGGTACTGTTACCTCATCTGTAAAGTAGTCCCTAGTTATCCTTGATGCAACAAGGAAATAGTGCACAGCTGATGCCATCATACCTAAAAGTTATTGAATTCACCAAAACAGAGAGAAAACACTTACTTTGCACATTCTTATGACTTAGGTGCAAATCCTGGAGTGTATTATAAACTAGTCTTTACAACCTATGAACAGACACTGTAAGTCAGACAGAAATAGGAACTCCCTAGGGATGCTGTCCAAAAAAAGAAAAGTAGCCCCTGTGGAGTAACTCCTCCTAAGTCATGCTGCTGCTGCTGCTGAAAAAATGCAATGAATCCGTCTGCAGTTGGAATTTCAGATGCCATAATCCCTTACAGAATGTTGTCTAATTATTTTATTATGCATAATAAATGTAAAATATTTATTTTAGCTTACATAATTATATTAAAAATGTATGCTATTTATTCTCAGTCTTGTAAGACATCCTTCACAAGTCATATACTTTATAGAAAGGAATGCATGCTGTTTTGCTGGTCTGGCTGTTTGTTTTATCCGACTTCTCCACCTTCTTATCTATGACTAAAGAACACTCCTGCACATTGCCTTCTTTCCCTCACCACCATGGGTACTCTGTGCAAAATGAACCATACAGGGGAGTCCTAGACAACTGAAAATTATTTTCTTTAATCACAGCAGAGGGATGGCCTGAAGCACATTAACATAATATCAGTCCCACACTCTTGTGGTCAAAGTAGTAGCAATACTCCTTCTGCATCACAAAACTACACCAGTGCTTCTCCCAAGCACTGTAATCCAACAAATTTGATCATGTGAGAAAAGCAGGTTTCTGCCTTTTGCAAGCCCCCCTCCATGTAACTCAGATCCCTTTCACTGAAACATCCCCCTCACACACACCATGAGCATAAATTGCCTGAGAAGTTGTAGCAGTTATAGAGACAGTCAGAACAAATGGGAGTTAAATTTGAAACCTTACATATAAATAAATGAGATTTCCATTTCTTAGACACAAGCACGAAACCAGTTTAGATCTGAAAATGCTGTATATTGCATCTTTCATTGTCAACATCAGACTTAGGGGAATTTTTCACTTCTGCAATCAGGTTAAATTCAGGTACCTAACTATGCTGCAGGTTTAGAAAGCCTGTCCACAGACTATACAGCCAACAGATTTAGAGACCTGTGTCACAGGTACTGTTCATTTTCAGGATGTTATACAGCTCTTCAGTGCTTACTGTGCCCATTACTAAATGCAAACAGTATTGTTGTCAGTCTTACTCCAGGATGGTGTCATCTGAAAAGTTCAGTCACATAACACATCTTTTTTAAATGACTAGGAAATATAAAATAAGCATTGCATAAGTAATGGTAGTGCAGGCCCCTGTGAGACCAATTCTGTATTATAAAATTAGGTTGAACATTAATTAAGGGTGAATGAATATTTTTGTATGACAAAGCACATTGACTTAAGAATGGAGAGACATGCTGTGTGATTTGAAAAAGTAAATGCAAAGGAAAATCATGCATATTTTTATCTAAACAGGGAAAAACCTAAATTGAAAAACCAAATGTGAAAAATATGTAACCAAAAACACAAGTAAACGTTTGTGTGTATGAATATTATATTTTGCTTCCTTCTAAAGGAATTTTAAAACTAGACTGAAAACATAATTTCAAATTATAATTGAACTAGAACTTGCATACTACTGTATCGAAAAGCAGATGTCAATTTCTTTGTCACTAGAATACAAAAGATTTAGACAAAAATAAATATCAAGTGGTCACGGTACAAGAACTAGAGATGGAAGGGAACATTTTTCACAAGAATACTGAAGTACAACTATAAGCATATGCATACCATAGAGAATTTAAAATTTGTGAGCTAAAAATGCTAAGTTAGTTTAGCATTCCCTTCAGAAAGCCACATCCATTCATGTCTTTTTCTAGTTAAAAAAAGAATGTCTCATGCTGTGTGCTATATAGGGAATAAATTGCCTTTTCTGTTCCATGCAGCCAGAATCACTCTTTTCCCCATAGTACCATACAGAGGATTTCACTTCAGTTTATAAAGTTTATAACAGTTCCTAAATTCAGATTAGTTTCTTCCAATAGCCCTTTTTCTGTACTTCTAGCCAGGGTTATCTAGCCTTTCACTCACTAGACTGGCAAGAATTTTTGCAGGATGATAACTCACAATTTCAGGCTGATGAATTGAAAAGCTTGAAGTCAAGAATCTCCAAGAATACTCTGAGCACCAATCAGCTGAATGGGAATAGTTTAAATATCTTGTACTTAGCCACTGTTTTAATTCAAGTGTCTCAAACTACTTTATAGAACAGTGATTAGTTATCAATGAAAGTAAAATTTATATTAGGACTTACAATACTTTCCTCCATATCCCAACACAAACAGAGGAATATTCACCTCCTTGAAAGTACAAGGCTCATTAAAGAGTCTGCAGTTGCCAAGCAACACTAAACAGCAACATATGAAATAGTCTGGATGAACTTACAGTGCAAGGGGCAAGCTCACAGCACCACAATGAGACCTCAACCACTAGACTTAGGGGTGAATTTTAGCACTAGATCAGCAGATTTTAAAATCTTCATTTTAACATTTTCTCTATGTGACACTTGCAAGACTACATACCATCTGCTGAACTGGTGCAAACAATATCATTTACAGAGTTGCTAATAACTTTCCTTTAAAAGAGAAATACTGTGTGACTTGACAAGGAGGCAACATGTGATTCCCTTAAAATTGTAGTTTAAAATGAAGAGAGAGGTGGATAGAGAGCAGAACATTTACTTGCCAACAAGGCTGGCTAATATCCCAGGACTGTGGAAACTGGCAGGCACAAGCAGGACTGCTGAGCTAATAAATACAGCAGCCCCTCTAAGGGCTCCTCTGCAGCTACATGGAGTGCCTTGCTGCTTCTATGAACTTACAGCAGCAGCAGCATAGCTCTGGTTCCTGCATCCCTACCAGATGTTTTTCAGCTGAGCTTGGAACATATTTCCTGCAGAATCAAAGCTTCATCAGCTGGTATCTGTAGAGATCAGTCTCCAAAGGTTAGGTCAAAATTGGCCTGTGAAGGATGGAAACTAACATGCTATTGTCATGAAGCATTTATTTTTCAATAATATAAAAGCAGGGCATGCCCAGATATTTCTTGTTAATCCTGATAAAATATGCTATGCTTGCATATTCTCTAATAACCTCCAGTATTATAAAATACTCTTAAAAAAACTTGCTGTTTCTTGGAATTGATATCCCATGCAGAAAACTCTTTATCCAAAGTAAAATGATCTGTCTTTCACTCAACAGAACACTGGGTTATGCATTTTGTCATCCTGAGCAAGGGAAGTGCATCCACTCATTGGATGTGTGTAACAAACCCCAAACTGATTCACATCTACAACACTCCTAGTCTCTTGGCTCTTCAAGCCTAGGATCTCAAACCCACTGTAGCCCACTCTCATTTCCTAGCCCTGTAATAAGACTATTCCTGCCAATTGGGATGATTCGGTTAAAGTGGATGACCACAAGATTAAGTGTCCTAAAACACACAGCATTAAAGACAGCACTTCTCTTACCTTCTGTGCAGCACATCATGTCACACTAATGCTTATATGCTCTCACTTCACTCAACACAGACCTTTTAACACAACTGCTCTGACAAATGAAAACTACCTCTAATTCCTAGATGACTTACTGAAGCTGACAAAACCACTTCTACTTACAAAGAAGCAGTGCAACCCTTAAGGTAGCAGCACAGAAACACAGCCCCCTCCCCCTGAGGCTATCAAATTCAGTTCTCTGCAGCTCTAGAGTGTGATTTAATGGGTGCTCAGTAAAGAAGAGTTCACAGAACATTTGCCCCACACAAACAAAACACTACAATGAGAAGTTTTGTACAGAAAATCTGTGACCACTGCAGAAGCTTTCTGTACAGGAGTTTTCTGTAAAGCAGCTCAAAAATAGCATGAAAACAGGTATTATGAGAGCAGATAGGCTTCATTATATAGCCTTGCTTTAGGAAACTACATTAAAACTTATGCTAAAGGATCATTACAGTTGTATGTTCATCATGAAAAGAAAATAAAAAATGCTAAAGGGGTATAATCAAATGTTTAACTTTCCCCTCTTGTGTGCATGCATCACAACACATACATCTAATCATATGCCATTTATCAAATATAATGCTGATTTTTAAAAACTTTTTGAACATCAACCTTTGCAAATTGCCCATAAAATCCTTCTATGGATTCCTTTATGGTACACATAGACCAGCCACCTCACTGCAAGGTATTAAAAGTATTCAAGAATGTAGAAGATGTGTCTTTAAGAGTAAAGATGCACTTAAGATGCAACATGAGATCATTTAATAAGTAGTCTATAATGAACCAAAGACACAGGTGATAAGCACCAGAAGTAAACTTCACTGTTCAATGTGATTCTTTTAAAATTTAACCAACTGCCCTAACATGGGGATGGGTTTTAGTGGTGTAACATGGGAGGCTTTGCCCTGCGACCAACCCTATGGCCAACTTTTATCCTGGCAAGCAAGTAAAAGGAAAACTGGAGCAGAGCAACAAGACTCTGAAGAACTGTAATTACCTTGAGTTGTTTCCAGTTCTAGTAAGTGTCTGGTGAGTATTTAGGCTGGTAAGCCTTTTATAGAACTTTTCTTTTCTTGGTGAAATGGTAGCAACTCAACCAAGAAAAATTTCAAACCCGCAAGTGATTTGAAAAGGCAATGTAGATAAGCAGCCCCACCACAGAGAATTCAAACAGACACTGGAGCAGCTGTGAAACAAACACTCAACATTAGCACCGTAGTGTTACCACTAAAAGGTTTCCCATCATTTGTTTTTCTTTATAAAGTAACACCTAAATACTGAAGACTAAGTTTTTAAATTTAGCTCCTAATTTAATATGTAATTACTGCTGCCCTGATGGTGTTTTAATGGCAATATATTTTTATTGGTGACTTCAAATGAACCTCATCTGATCACCTTAACCCTTCTCTCATCATGCTTTAGTTAATGACTCATTACCTGTAGTCACACCAGGGACATCTGTAAGGCTTTTCTCCAGTATGGACACGCTTATGTCGTGTCAGATGCGATTGTGTTGTGGAAGCAAAGTTACACTCATCACATTTGAATGGTTTCTCTCCTAGAAAGTGACAAGAGAAGATTATCAGTTTTCATCTACAGAAAAGGAAGACAAACCCAGATTTCTGGCATATCCCTTGAGACAGCTTTTAGCCCATGTATATATACAGCAAACACAAATACAACATAAATTTGCAAATACAATGCATTAACTGCAAACTATGACAGAAACACATCAGTATCAAACTGACTTCCCACAGGGAATTACACAGCAGCAAAAAGGAAGAGAAAGAACAGCACTGAAACACAGTAACCTTGTTACTGGGCCTTACTCTATGAAAATACCCTAACCAGGTGACAGGCATTTGTCTCACACCACATCTTCTCCTCAATCTGGGCCAAGAACAGCCCCTAAAAGCAACACAGGGGGAGGCAGAAGGTGAAAAATCACACTGATGCTTGTATTCAGCATATGCTCAGAAAGGAACATCTCCAGGTGAAAAGTGTCTCTGTTTCCATCTCCAACCTAAATTTTTAATGTTATCCTTTAAATAACATAAATAAACTGGGACTGAGAATATGAACCAGGACTCTCTGCTCCACTCCCCCTATCTTGTCTCTTAGTCTTCTGCCCTTGTGAATTTTCTGAACAGTAGGCCAATTTTCAGCAGAAGGACTTGAAAGGTTAATGAAAATAAAACAAACAAACAAACACCAACTACTAAACTTTGACTAGGACAATATTTTCAGATTACTTAATTCAATCCATGATGAATATAGAGCTGCAAGGAAAATTTCTAGAGGACTGCTAATTGATAAAAAGTAAAAATCTTCAGTGTCTAAGTTTCTATGTGAAAAGAGTACTTTTCCTTCTACTGGAGGGGTCTACGCCTTAGAAGATACTAAGACAAAAACCTCATGACAAATACCCTGTGATGACTAGTTAAAACACCTACATCCCATTTTTCCAACTGGTTGTCACAGAAACATTCCTTGGGGCTTAAGAGCAGTTACCATTTAGGGAGGAAAGAGGTTTTCTTTTGTATGGAGAAGCTAAAAGCCAATTCCTAACTTATGTTATCTTCACTGCAGTGTGCACGCCTTCCAATGTATTTATCTAAAAACTACATAAGGAATCAACATCCCTGACTTAAGAATAAATCAGGGATGGATAAAACTGCTAGAAACAGACATGTACTTTGAAGACTGTTCAGAGATCTAGGACAGACAGTTTCAAATTGAACCATAAGCCTATTAGCAGGTATAATGTGAAGTTTTTCAGACTGACAGAAGACACACCACTAGCACAAACCTATCAGTACAAGTGGTCTTCTGCAATCAGCAACAAATGGCCACTCCCAAACAGCCATGCCTCCAAGACTAATTTTTGAAGCTGTTTATAGCAGGAGACTGAAGATTTTGAAATAGACATTGCCAGAATTCTGAGAACAGAGAGAAATACGCATTTTTCAGTCTCAGAGATTGTTGGGCTTCTTCTTCCCAAGGGAAAAAGATGTGCAAGGCCCTCAAGGCCTGAAAAACCCCTAATGCTGGATGGAAAGAGAACAGAGCAGCTTCTGAAAGCTCCATAAAGAGTTGGAATAATTGCTTTTAGCAGCTGTGGCAGAGAATACCAGCCAATGTTTTTCATTTATTGTTTCATGGGACAAGGAAAGGTGAAGGGGCAGGACACAAAGCCGAAGCCTCCATGCTGGACAAATTGAGACTGCTGGAAAGGATGTCTTTCATGCCCCAAATGGGGTTTTCTTGTCAGACCCTGACACTCTGCTCTGGAGAAGCTGATTCTCCCAGCAGCTCGCATGGTAGTGGCTGCTGCTTCAATTAAACTCTCTGGGAGGCCATAGACTCCCTAGCAACGTAACCTGTTCTTGAACTGAAGATTTCCCCTTCTGATTTATTTTATCACCTAGCATTAAAGAAGATAGCAACATTTTCAAGCCTAAGTAGTTAAGCCACAGGTATTTTAGATAACATACATACTTATTTTAACTGCTTTCATTTAAAATGCACTAGAACCTTGCCAACTTGCCCCCTTGAAAAAAAAAAAAGAAAAAGGCAGATCTGAACTGAAAGGAGATTTTTAGTTTGCCATTCAGGGGAGGACAGATCAAATAAAGGTCTGCTGCTGTGTCAGGGCAGGGCCAGTGAGGCTGACAGCTGAGTGAGGGCCCATTGAAGCCAGGAGGGCTTGCAAATTCTGTCGTGACTGTAAGAAAAATGGTAATCCTTGCCCACTGCTCCAGGAAGTTTCTCCTTAGGAAATCCTTGTGGCTAACTGCTCCTGTCAAGTAGACTATGTGTAAATCTCACCTGACAGAAAATACATCACAGCAGTATCACACAACAAAAAACAACTAAATGGAGAAGAAAAAAGACAGCCTAGCACAGCCTGTAATTCTTAGCAGCTGTACGTAAGAAACAGTATTTTTATGGAAAAAAAACAGTTTAATTAGTACAGTTGGAAAAAACCTAAAAGACAACCAGGTATTTCTTTGGGTTGGGTGATATTGAAGAGCATATTAGCAGCAGGAATACTTCTATTTATTTGTTTATTTATTAAAGCTTTCCACAGACCCACTGATTTAAGAATTTTTTGTCTTCCCTATCTATGGGCCCGGATGCTTCTCATTGGTCTTTGTGTCCCAGTTTTCCCTCCACCCTTCTTGCCCCCAGACATTTCAGGCAATAAACATAATTCTTTTAATATAGGCTGCCATTAAAAATTCCAAGAGGACTCTTGTTCACCCCCTGTCAAGGTTCTAATTTATACAAAATAAAAATTACACAAATAAAAATATCAGTATTGACAGTATTTTTTAAAACAACAGTATGTAATAACTTTAAAATAGTGTATCCATAACTATAAAGACAAAATCTATTATATTTAAAGATCAATAAACATAAAAAAATTAAATCATCCCCCACCTATTATCACTACAGAAGACTTATTTGTCTTTCACCATCTCTACCTTTGTCAATTACAAGCCCCATGAAAAAAACCATAAGTGCCCCAAAATATTCAGAGGTCAACAAGGTCCGTGGAGGAACAAAAATGAAGGATACACATTTCAAGATCAAGGAACCATTCTGTGGGGGTTTACTTTATTTTTAACACAAGCACTTTTAAAAAGCCACATTTCCTGATCATGGGATTACAAAATAAATGGCTTTGCATTTTTGACAAGGCTTCCACCAACTTCTGAAGTGCATCTGCTGGTTAAGTCACCTGACATGGAAAATTTGAGCTTCAACAATCAAAAATTGGGGAAGAAAATGACAAAAGGGCCACTTCATAGGAAGCACTAGTATATAAAAGCTGCTGCTAACCAGTAACTTCAGTTTTCTCTTTTTCTCTTGCTACTGGACAATTTCTCTTAGGTAGGGAGAAAGTTTTAAAAATTCAGGTTTTTGGTGCCTTTGCTGGTCTAAGTTTTGCTATAATCAATTTGCCAATCTGCTGTAAATGTTGGTGTAAATAGAAAAGGGAAAACAACAAAGATCCTCTTCAAATTTCATCTCTTGCTGAAAAGAGCAAGAAGTTTTCTTACTCTGCTGCATTTCCTGTGGTATTCAACATGAAAATTTTTTTAAGCTGTGGTGGGGAAGTTGAAGGGAAGAAGCTACATTATACATATAAATTCAATGCTGAGTAATGTAACTACACATTAAAGTCAAAGAGCAGTTCACATGAGAAATAGAAACACAAAGTGAGTCACTCATCTGGATAAAAACACATATATTATTAAATCTTCTTTCTTTATTACATTGACCTATAAATGTCTTGAGATGAGTGAGCAGAAGCAATCATACAAACAGTGCTCTGTACAATATAAGCTACCATCTTCAAAAATGCATGAAAATACTTGAACAAAGACACAATCTCCTTAAGCAGTTCCATAGGTTCATGGTGTCTGCCAGGGCAGTGCACAGTAAGTGTACTTACCCACTAACACTTTACTACTGTGATGTACTTCTATCAAGTCTAGGAAGATCCCACCACAACCAACACATGGAAAGCAAATGCAGACTGTTGATGTGTAGAAGATGAGGATTGGGTTTTGCAATTTACAGGAGTACTAACCAACATTAAAAAAGAGATTTCATGCAAGAGAACACAGGCTGTGACTGATCAGCACTGTGGGACTGAGCCAGCTACTAAAGCACAACATGTAAGTTTTCTGGGAAACATGTAGAAGAACGGGCAAACAAGGAGGTGAGCAGAAACGTAAGAGCAAGAACATAAAGAATAGACATTTTAAAATGATGAATTGTTTGCATGTTTTCATTTCAAGCCAGAAATAATTACCCTTGCTTGTTTTTTCTTCCTAGTTGATCACAATTAAGGCAAAATATTTAAATTATCTGATATTATACGCTTCTTGTATGTGTGTGCGTGTTTATTTTTTGTGGCTGATTTAGAGGTTATTTACCCTTTTTTGTTACAAAATTTAGGTAATTGATTAATTCTTTCTGCAATTCAACTTATTCTAAATCCAGAAAAAAATATCTTCAGGAAGGTGTTCTTACTGGAACAAAATAAGAATCAAAAAACTTGCTTCAGGATGACTCAAAACACAAAATTTTTTCTTCAAAGCCTTGTTGAGACACCAGAACTATGGCATCTATGTTCCTGTAGCACCAAAAACTACCCCTTATTTACCACACAGCACCTGCTTATACTGTGGTCCAAATTTCTTAAGACAGTTTATCACAGCCTAGGCAGCCTCAAGTGCCTACTGTAAAGCATTTGGCAGACAGAGATGTAAGTATTTCTTTCAGTGTGATAAAATTCTGGTCAAACTCTGGACCACTCCTTAAGCCTGCTTCAATTCACAAAACAGAAGCTTCATGGATATTTACATCGTCAGTGAAAGACTTTCAGAATACCAGAGACAGATTCTTGCAGAATACAACTGGAAGAAGGTGCACTCAGGTCATAAAATAATGTTGGAACATCTTCCCTGGACAAAATCATCCAACAACTTCACTTATTCTCTGTCCAAAGTGTATGTTTCTCACAGGACCAGGTCATCATTACAGACACAATGTATTTGAAACAGAAGAAAAACATCAACTGGTAAAACACCAGGAATCTCTTGATAGGTCATATTATTTGTTCCTCCTTTACAGTTGAGATGGCCTATATCAAGGAAATCTTTATGCAGATGCATCACGTTTACAAATATATTAAGTACTAAAGTTTATCAAGTTTTAAAATTAAGGGCTTTTCCTTTCAATTTAACGTTCCTGTACTTCTTTTCATTTAAAACAGAAATATCTCTTCAGGGGATAACATCCTATTTACCAAACTGGTCTGCATATTTTGCTGCAAGAGTGACCAAGGGTCAGCTTTTTTCACACCAAGTTATACTTCATGTTGCCTTAAATATTTCCAAAGAAAATGCACCTTTCAAAAGATAAAGGCATTTCTCCAGGTACAAAGAAAGAATCTCATCTAAAAAGAGAAGAACAGAGTAAGAAATACCAGAATAAAGAGTATCAAAAGTCTAAGTGGCTGGTCCTACAGCCAAGGCTTCACTTGTGTCAAATATCTACAAGCAGCTGAACATTTCTCTGAGGTCTTGGGACATCTCAGGCTTTGAGGACAGGACGAGAGGAGACTTGTTAAGTTGGTTAAGGCTCCTTAACTACATATGAGGATTTGTTCATTTGCCCTTGAACTGTGGGCCTCTGAAAGGTGATAGAAGTAAATTTTGCATTGGAAGATGTTCTGTGTCAGCCGCCTTGACAGCTTGTATTACAGTAGGGAATTATTTAAGCCATTTAGAGTATTTTTGATACCTTTCCCTTTCCAACCTGATTGTAATTGGCTTTGGCATTCTGCTTTGGGAAAATTGTGCCAACTGGAGACAGAGAAAAAAAAAAAAGTAAAAAAAAGAGTACAAGGAGGCATGCATGCAGCTAATGACTGAGATAAAGTTCAGCACTGGATGAAAACACAATGGAACCCATGTAAGTTCCACAATGTTAGCAAAGGTGGATTGTGTCATTCTCCTTGAAACAAATAGAAGGTACAGATAATTTTTCTGCTAAAGAATCATCTCTGATTGTTTGTGCCACAGAGGCAGATAAATGCCAAAAAGATAGATCCCTCTGCCTCTGAGATACTGTCCTATATAGTATAAAGTTAATAGCAAAGTAATAACGAGCCTCCAGTCCTGACATAAAATATAAAGTTATGCTTGCTAGATGCAAGCTTCATGATCTATAACCTGTAAATCCCTGTGATCATAGAACAAGAAACCTCTACCACACTGGCAAAAGAAGGGCAAAAATGCCTTCAAAAACCTGCATGGCTTTTCACCAGTACACCATATTTTCGCCTAATTTTGCACATAAATCAAGAAATAAAACAGATTTCCATTTGACTGGTGGCCTAATGATACTATATATATATATATATATGTATATATATATATACACTCACACACACACATATATATTTGATGATAAAAGCTTACTTTTCTGAGAAACTAGATCTGCATTCACGTCATAGATACAGACAAGATGGGTAAATACAAGAATTTGCATTTCTTCTGTATCCCCATCCTGAAAGAACTGTTTGCCATTTGTGTGGCTGCACTGACTATGAGTCCTAGATATATGCAAGATCCCAATGTGTCACATGGCAGGGCAATGAAAAACAAAAGGTATTTCCTATCCTCTTGATAACAATGATTTATTTTTCCTAAAGAATTAAATAATTAATTAATCAATTTCTTAGCCCACATTTGTTAAACTTGTGCCAACATGTGAAAATTCTTCAAAGCTCCAGAAAAATGGAAACTTTAATTACAACTGAAGCATACAGCTTCTATTCCAGTAGTTATGACTGCTCACGTTATCAGAGTGTAATAATAAGATAATTTATTATATTTACTAAATTACTTTTATTGGTCATTTAAAAAATACAAAATTCCAGCAGCGAATGGGAACTGACTGTGGCAATATTCTTTCACAAATTTATGTTTCTTGTTATTAGAAAAAAAAATTATGAAATTAGGATTACTAACAAGACTTGCAAGCAAATTCTGGCCTTGAATACACATACATTTTTTTAGAACTTATTTGTTTCAAGACTAGCACTGAAAATCCTACCTTTCTGAAAGCATCAGAATCTCCTCCAAATATGGTTGCTTTAAATAAACTAAAAACAGGGTGGGAAGAATGGCTTCAGGCTCTCAAGAAAGAGAGTAGCTGCTCTCCAGGAAATTACGCATTTAGATGGTCTATGTCCTGAATGAAGATTAGTTTATACAGGGACATAATAAAATCTCCCACTGTGATTCCTTTACAAAATCCATGGAAAATTCATGATGTAACAACTACAGCTTCTCATTTGTTAGCTATTTCTTTCCACTGTACATTAGACAATGGTCACTTAACTCACACTGTAATTCTGATGATATTACATTATCCTCATGATAATCAGTAAAACAAAAAAACTACAGTGGCTTAAACAGCAACCCTTGTATGTCTGTTTGAACAAAATCTATTCAAATAATTAAACACTTACAAGGAACTACTAAAAAGCACAATTAAGGTAGAATGTATTAATAAATGTTTAATACTTACACTTTTTCTGGTCTTCTGAAACTAAGAACCAATTTAATTTTGTCTGATATTAAAATTTTACAACCATGTGGTAGGAAAGCTTTACTAATTCTGGGAGAGAAATCTTGCTTTACATGCCAGCCATGTGGTAACTCTTAAAGTTGCACCTATTAATTACAAACTATCTTCAAATTACAAAAGGGCAACTGAAACAACACTAGCTTTAAACTATGCTTCAGTCCAAAAAAATGGATTAATTTATATGTAGTCTCTAATTTTCACCCAGGGACATTCTAGCAGTCTCTTGCAAAATCTTCACAGTAGGTAATCTATTTGGGCCTTGAAAAAAAAAAATTAGTAGACTTAGCATTCATCGAAAGAAGAAAGCCAGTCTTCACAATTCTACTTCCTTCAGAAAAAAAAAAAAACAAAAAACCCAAACCCACCAAAAAATACCCAGCACTCACCCCCAAGCCATTATTCAAACTCCCAGCTAACAGACTCGATGCAGAGCCTGGGCACAGCGATTTCACAAAAACGAGAAACAGCAAAGCAAACAATGAGCCTATGTCTTATTTGTGCTGTAACATGCTATTTGACTTGTGTTACTGCCCAGTGCAGAGGGACTGCCTTGCTGGGGAAAACCCAGAAGAGTAAAGACAGCTTTACTGACCTGTGTGCTGCCGCCGATGCTTGGTGAGGGCATGACGCGTCCCGCCGGCAAAGCCACAAAGGTCACAGAGGAACGACTTCTCGCCTGTTGCAACAATAAACAGATGAGGGACTGCGGAGGTCACAGATCATTAAAACATATCTATCAAGGCTTTCAGGGTTACTAATTCCTCCAATCAAATGTTTCCATGTAAATATGTCAAATGGGAATGAAATTACCACTGCGGTTTATTGACTGTGATAAAATCTGAAAAGCACCACTGAACATAATTACATACTTGTCAGACCCATAAAAATTAGCTTTATTATCAATGGAATGGTTTTGTACAACTTCATTTCTGTTAGATGTCTTCCAGATGGGGCTGCTTTATGCACTTGAACAGTTTTTATGCATATCCTGATTTTTTACAATTCCCATACATCTGGCCTTTCTGTGCTGAGTAAAGATTGCCTGGAAAAAAAAGTTAATATACTGTATATATGATTCTGCTTAAATAAAATACATTTAATTTACTAACAAATTAAAGGTACTGAGAAATTTTCAACAGACTAGGTCACAGTCATCTTTAGTTACCTTCTATTTACTAATAAGTATTAAATTATTTTCTTGAACACAAGAAGAGTGCAGGCAACAATAAAAGCCAAATTATTCAGTACCAGTGGCAATTCAGCACTGTTTATGTTTCTAAAGTTTTCATGGCATAAAGAAAACAGGTCTGGGGATTGCTGCTGAAATTGCAGCAGAACTCACATTGTTCGTCTTTAAATGATAATTCTTCATTCTAAACCTCTGGACCAATTTGAGAGATTTTGGCAAGCTCAATACTCATTAAAAGTGTATAAATGCCCTCCTTTTAGCCTTTTTTTTTTTAACAGAAGCTAGGATTTTGCCCTATTACCGATAGATACGGTTTATCATTTCACAGCAATATTTTTACTCAGCATGTACTAACATGCACAGAAATCTCAGTCCATAAAGGCCACATGGAAGGTCATCAAGAAGTAGTAACACAAACCTCAGGTATAGTCTCAATAACTTTTTTTTTTTTAAAGAATCCTGTTAGTCATTTGGAGCCAAATGGTCTTCTTCCACAGTAACACAGCAGCAAGGGGGCTGGTGGGGCAATGATGCTGAATTCATTGACACTAACAGTCTCTTTCCAACTCTTCCACGTGGGGAAGGAAATTTTGAAGTTCCTACAAAAGACAGCTGGGTTAAGAGGTCCAGTGTCAAATTACCAAGTCCTTCAGTGAAGACAGAAGGATGGGAACCTCCATGCTGTTCATTCTCACATAACCAGGCACAGGAATACACAGGCTTTGAGGAAAGGCACAGTGCCTCAGTTAATTTTGGATAGTGCTCACATAAGCAAGAGAGCATCTCGTGAGTGGGAGCTCCCTGGAGAGCCTCGCATGGACCAGCTGCCCTCTCCCACCACCTCCTCAATGAGGTCTCTGAGGAACTCCAACTCCTCACCCCGGATGTCCCAAGTGAGGGAGTCCCTG